>NC_085994.1:35024200-35241700 GCF_030014385.1 Trichomycterus rosablanca
ACCTGGCAGTGATAAGGGTTGACCCAATAACCTTTTGATTACTAGTCCAGTACCTTAACCACTAGGCTACAACTGTCATAAAGTCTCCTCTGTTACATTTACATTTGCTGCATTTAGCAGATGCTTTTATCCAAAGCAATTTACAATTATGACTGAACACAGTTCAAGCAATTGAGGGTTAAGGGCCTTGCTCAGGGGTCTAATAGTGGCAACTTGCCGATAGTGGGGCTTGAACCGGAAACCTTATGATTACTAGTCCAGCTCTTAACTGTTGAGCTTTCACTGTGATGGTTCCTACAGTTGGTTCCTAAAAACAAACAGCTTTTTGGTTCACACTGGAACTGTGTCAGCGGAAAAAGGGAAACGGGAATGATAGTGATGGTAGAAACCAGTACGATGCAAGACACCAAAAATAAGGGGCTTGGGTCCAAGGGCTGGCACCAGTGGTGTGAGGTAGGGCGGCGGTTACGCAAACAACCTAACGGTTAGGAGACCGACACAAACATACATACAAACGGGCCAGTGATAGCTCAGTGGTTAAGGTACTGGACTAGTAAACAGAAGGTTGCTGGTTCAAGCCCCACCACCACCAAGTTGCCACTGTTGGGTCCCTGAGCAAGGCCCTTAACCCTCAATTGCTCATTGTGTTCCGCTCACTGTGTAAGTCGCTTTGGATAAAAGCGTCTGCTAAATGCTGAAAATGTAAATGTAAACGCTGACTTACACCTCGCTCAGGCTCAGAGGCGAGAAGAGACACACAAATACTCATGACACACTGCTCTCCTCTACAGTCCTGCTCACCATTATTGGCACCCATGAAGTTTAAGTACATAATGTGGAATATCTCCTGGAAAAAAATGAATCAAGTGTAACAGCTTTTTTCTATAGGGAACTTGTGTTTGATACAAAAGAGCAAATGATAAACAACATTTAAAACTAAAAACAATGGGAGAGAAAAAATAGAAAAACCTAAAGCTTGCTGTGGCACTGGTATTGGCACCCTTTACAGTAAATCAGTATGGAAACACATTTTGACTCACCTGTGCTAAATCACAAATGAGAATCACCTGTTGTCAGTGCCCATGTGACATTAATTACCCAATGAATGATGACTTCAGTGTTTTAAAAAGCCACATGTTATTCCCTGTTCCTTTGTCACAATGGTGAAGACTAAGGAGCTGTCTGAGGACATCAGAAGTGCTATTATTAGCAAACACAAGACCTCCAAAGGGTATAAGTCCATCTCCAAAGACCTTGGTATCTCTGTTTCAACAGTGTGCAATGTTATTAAGAAGTTTGCCAAGCATGGAACAGTCAAGAACCTCCCTGGATGTGGAGGGAAGAGGAAAATTGATGAGAGATGTCTTCGAAGTTTGGTGCGAATGGTGGAAAAAACACCATGTCAAACATCCAAAGACCTGAAGGCCAACCTGGAACAGTCTGGGGTCATGGTTTCAATAAGTACCATACGGCGCACACTAAACCAAGCAGAGCTTTATCGGCGAAGGCCAAGAAAGAAACCATTGCTAAAGAAAAGACATAAAAAGGAATGACTCAACTTTGCCAAAGAGTACCTGGACAAACCACAATCCTTCTGGGAAAATGTTCTGTGGACCGATGAAACAAAAATAGAGCTTTTTGGCAATGCACACCAACAGTTTGTTTACAGACGGCGCAATGAAGCGTATAAGGAAAATAACACCCTACCTACAGTTTAGCATGGTGGATGATCCATAATGCTGTGGGGCTGTTTTGCTGCGTCTGGTACTGGGGGCCTCGACCGTATCACAGGAATCATGAAATTGGAGAATTATCAAGAGATTTTAGAGCGAAATGTCCTACCCAGTGTAAGAAAACTTGGTTTGAGTCGAAGATCATGGGTCCTCCAGCAAGACAAAGACCCAAAGCACACATCCAAAAGCACGCAGGAATGGTTGAAAAGGAAGAAATGGACTGTTTTAAAATGGCCAGCAATGAGTCCTGATCTCAATCCCATTGAAAATCTGTGGGGTGAGCTGAAATCTGTCATTGGGGAAAAAGAACCCTGCAAACATTCAAGAGCTCGAACAAACTGCAAAGGAAGAGTGGGAGAAAATACCAGCTGAGAAGTGCAAGAAGCTTATAGATGGCTACAAGAAACGTTTGGAGGCTGTCATCACTGCCAAAGGGTGTGCAACCAAATATTAAGGAGGGGTGCCTTTATTACTGCACATTCTGTTTTTTTCTGTTTCTTCTTTAAAATGACAACATGTAAGCTGAAAAACAATGTTCTTCATTATATTACTTTGGACCTCCAATTAAAAAATCCTGATAATATAAAATTGGTACATTTCCATTTATTTCTGAAGATATTGTACAGGTTATGCAAAAAATGAAGGGGTGCCAATAATGGTGAGCAGGACTGTACATGAAAGTAAATAAACTGCTTTTATAAGTAAAAAGTATCGGTATTGGTATCGGCAATACTGGCCCTGTATTTACTTGGTATAGGATAAATACCAAATTTTCAGTCTCGCACACCAAGGACGGATTAAGGATAGTCTGGGCCCCTGGGCAAAGTTAAAGTGAGCTCACTGTTGGACATATTGTCAGGCATGAAAAGAACATCAAATAGCTCAGTTAAGTGTGTGTATGCATTCAAACTGCTTGAAATTGCTTGTCTTAAATCTAAATAATTGCAAAATTGCAAAATTTATTTGTCTCTCTGCGCTTAAGAGAAATTGAACATAATAATTTTGAAACAATACAAATTCAGAAACATTAAGTAAGGGCCTGAATCGCATATTTGCAACAAAACGTCTGTTATGAAATATGGTAGCTTGCCTGGCAATTTGTAGGTCCCTAGAAAGTCAAGGAGCCATGGTAAACGACTTCTATGGAAGTCAAGGGCCCCATAGCAGGGGCCCTCGTGATCAAGGGCCCTCTAATGGTATGCCCTGCTCTTCTCTATGGCCCCCTGGTAGGGGCTCTCATAACCAGGGCCCTCTAAAAATATGCCCCCCTCTTTCCTAGGACCCCTAATAGCCAGAAGTCGAAGTCAGAGCAGTGCCACAACGCCTCATCCATTTTCATAAGGGGCCCAAAAGCATGGCTACGGGGTCAAAGTCCCTAATAGTCAGAGGATCCTTAAAATGGAGGGCCCTCGGAAATAAAAATATATTGTATCATAAATGTTGATAGGCATCGCAAAATGTTTTGGGCCAGGGCCCCCCCGGGGCCCCCTGACCTCAAGGGCCCCTGGGCGCTGGCCCCACTGGCCCGGTCAGTAATCCAGCCATGTCGCACACCACTATAACCTGCCCATTTAACCTGACCAAATCACTGCAATGTAGGCGGGGACACTGGCAAGAATTTTCTACATTAGCCAATCACGTAGCAGGTAATGCCTGTCAATCATAGTCAAGGCATTAAACTCACTAGAAACAAAACAGCACCCGGGTCCGAAACATAAGTAAAAGTGTGAAAACACCTTGAGGTAAAAGCAGAGGTACCTAATTTAATGTCTTCAGGAAATCCACCGAGGAGTTTAAGTCTTATAGCCACTAGATGGCGACATCGGTTCATATACACCACAGAAATTCAAGCCCTACGATTGGAATTGAGAATCCCGGATTGGACAAAGGCCGAGAGCCTGTTCACCAGAATGGGGCCCAGAAAGACAAGGCCTATTAAAAATAATCTTATATGTAATTGCCTGTCAATAGGAAGACAGACTCTGTATATTTTTGTGTGCCCATTTGCACAGAGCCAGGTCTATCCAACCATGGTTGTGTAAGGAAACTTTACTGGCCCACAGAGCCCAACCTCAATGAGCATCTATGGGATGAATCAGAACTTTGTTAGCAAACAGGTCTTCTCATCAGTGTCTAATCTCACCTATGTTGTTTTGACTGAATGGGCACACACACATACACACTTCAACATCTTGTTAAAGACCCTATCAGAGAAGTGGATCCTGTTATAGCTGAATACGATGTCTAGCAACGGTTGGGTGTCCACATAATTTCGGCGAAATAAAGTACAATCATTTCTATTTCTTCTCCCATAGTACATAGTTCAGACCCCAGTGGACTGTAAAAATGCATTATTCAGCTCAGGTGTGTTGGGTTGAGTGGGTCACAGTCAGGAGTCAAAAATCCCTTCAGTCTTCTGGAATCCCACTCATGATTCAGTGATTGACCTCATGATCTGCGGGGGCTCTTCTGTGGTTCTGAACTTTCTAATTTATGCATTCAAAGACAGTACAATAAATCTTGCCTTTGTTTTCAAGGTCAGATTGGCAGAGAAAAGAGGTACAGGTGGCATTGTGATGCATCGCTTGAATAAATTGCTTGAGGGAAGAGTGGCAGAAGGAGAGCAGGGAACACAGTGAGGTGACATTTCCTCACTTCTTAGTCAGGATTCAAACTTTCATTTGCCAGCCTGATTCTGTGAAATTAAATACAGACAAATAACACTTCATTAAAACATATTGCTATTTTGGCAGCAGAGAGGGTGGCATACCAGTAAGGAGTTTGGCATGTCGTTCACATGTCTGTTTAGGATTTCTTTAAGTACTTTGCATGAAGTATGTTGTAGCTGCCTATGTGTTGGTTTCTGGGTTTTATAAAAATGCTTTCAGATGAACTGGCTATTGTTTGTCTGTGACTGAACAACTGACTGAGAAAGTGCGTTTTTTGATGCTGATGCTGCGATGAAAGGTCACTCTGTCCAGGATCTTTTCCCACCATGCAATTCTTAATAATGACACGTTAAGTGAAAGTTGAAAAAACATCTTAGAGTAAGAGTATTAATCTGGTTGTGTCTGGTATTAGACATCCTAATTGCCACAGTCGTAGACTGATTGATGGAATTTTATGGTATTTCTATTGTGGCATCATACATGTCAGCAGTAAGTGCTTTTAAATTGCTTTTGTGTCCCTGCTGGCAAGATCAGACCAAGGCAGGTCAGAACTATGTATTATGTGCTAGCCCATCACTACTTGATGATCAAGATCTTGAGCTCTCTGGTTCGAATCCCAGGCGTTGATATTGACCTGGTCAGAGGGGATAAAATAGGTCAAATTCAATGTCACTGTGCAGTTGAGGACTACACTACGACAGAGGGTCGGGATGGCATGGTGTGCCTCCTTGTATGTAAGACACCTCCACTGACAGCTGAAAAGATGCGTTTAATAGTGTCAGCACACGTCAGCCAGTGTGGGGTGGTTCCAGCAAGATTCCACTGGCAGGATATTTGGAGATTAATAGATTGGGAGCAAAACCTTAACGACCATACAAAAGGAACCAAGCGCATATCTGTGAGACTGTCTGGGTATGAATATAGACTTCAAGCATAAAATGCAAATAAAAAAAAAAAATCATTTACTCACATAGTGGGACTAATTAGAACACTCAAATTTAATTTAAATTTTTTTTAATTGGATAAAGGTCTGTTCCTTTAATACAATTGATATTATATTATAATGAGCATTATAATGGGTATCCAATTCAAAATGTTTTAGTCACATTGAAACAAATTTCAGCTTGTGTTTATGTATAAACAATGGTGGGATGGGTATTTATTGGTATACCATATAACAGCCAGAAACACAAAAGGCAGTTTCATAGATGTTATTAAAATGCCACTGTTGCTACTTCAGATCGCCCCAGGTACCAAACTGCCAGCTAGATTCCCCACACAATCACGTCAAAAACCACTAGAAATAAAAAAAGCCCAGCTGCACACTGATGATCTGAGAAGTCAGGTGGAGTGTTTTGTCCTGGAGAGCAGTGAACCTCAGCTAGTTTAATTCACATCGTTCCCATCATCCTCCTCCCGAGCCACTGGCCTTATTATCCAAGTTTTGCTCGCTTGTTTGGCTGCCTTTGATTTACCACTATGGCTGATCATAAAAAAAAGTGCTTCACTCATGGTGGGTGATTGAGAGAGGAATCAGGGAAGAGCAACTAAATGGGTCACCATGGCAACATTTCCTTTCCTTTTCTTTCAATCTGTCTTCTCTTGTTGCCTCTCATTTTCATGTTTAGAGTATATTAATGTGCCCAGACGGCCTGTTAGACACCCGGCCCGTTCACATGATGATCCTTTCACTGTGCTTTGAAGTAGGAGTGTTGGCCTGATTTGAACATATCTTGCAATCAGGCACCCAAATGAGAATTTAATGCACTTCCACCGTTGTCAAGTAGACTTAAGTTTTAAGGATTAAGTTTAATCTTGCATTGATTTTAAAGCCTGTGATGTTCAATGCCAGGCAAACTTAGAGTAATACTCCTGCACTTAAATCCTTTTTCAACTTTTTGTGATGATATTTGCAGTAATCGACAACCTTTATTGATCTGTTGCTCTTCTACAATAGTTTAGCAAATCGAAATACAGATTTATAGAGATGAGCAAAGCTGAAAACCAATATAGAATACCCATGACGTTTGATCCGCACAGCAGAATACTTTTGAAAACCTTGGTAAACACAGTTCATCACTGCAATCACTAATGCAAGTTAAACTTTCCAGTTAAAAAGTGACTCAGTCAGGAAAATAAAAAAACCCAATCATGGTTTAGCACAGCTTGTTTTTGCCTTTTTATATTTCATTAAAATGGAAAATGTATTAAGAAAAAAGAAAGTGCATGAACTTTTCTGATGGGGAACATTGGCGTTAACAGAAAATGTTTTAATGCCACATTGCACATTATTGCATAATGCATTGTATTAATAAAGTCCTTCAGAGGTTAACATTGCTTACATTTTTTAGTCTGCGGCACAAAGAATAACACAATTGTCTGTCTTTTTTCATCCCTCTTAGTAAACTTTTTGATCGACTGTAACTTTTTGACTGCATCTATTAGCTCATACATGGAACAGTGGTATATAGAACAGTGGTTGAGAAGAAAACACAAACTGCCACCTTATGCTCCTTATGGAAAAAATCACTAAAGCTGGCAAGCATGTACGAACCCCCTGCTCCTGCATTTTCTTTGTCCTTGTGATCACCAACAAACCTTGGTGTTAATTTTGGTGATAATGAAAGACTTGCTTTGTTTGTGTTGTTGTTGTTGTTTTTAGCCTCGTCTGAATGTGAATACAGATGTTCCAAATTGTATGTATAATTATCTATATATTTAGTTATATCTGATTATCTCAATTAAGTCTCTTGTTTGGAAATCAATCGTTTGTCATATACGACTAGGCTATGATTCCAATTGGCTTGATGAAGAGGGCCGCATTCAAGCAGATCTTGATGCCTACAATTACGTCCTATTCTATTCTATACTATGATTAAGGCAGATGTGGGTTTTTCTTTCTGTTGTACGTCACATAGCTTCCACTTTCAATAGAAGTCAGTATTTTTCATTGTCAATCATAGGCTCAATGCAGTTGAAGTCATAGGTGTGTGTTCATTTTTAAAAGACATACAGGGTAATCTGAAAGAGAACCTATGCTCTCTTTAAATTCTATTTTGTCTTTCTTTCTTTTCCACAGCATCAATAGCAATTGTTTAGTCTGGATCAACTTCTTTAAATACACAAATTACCTCAGCATTACCTCAGGTGGAAAAAGGTACTCTCTCTAATTCAGTAACACATAAAACACCATTAGCTACAAAAATGTGAGGTAAATGTTTTCTGTCACACTTTTTGACCTCAGTTTCTTTCTCAGTTTATTGATATTTAAGAGCTCTTCAGATCCTGCCACATGGTCTTAATGGGTTGAGGTCTGTACTTGACCGTTTCCCTACATCCTAAGCCATTTTGATGTCAATTTGCTAGCGTACATCATTTTTCCAATTTCAGTCCTGCTCAGGCTGCTAGACAGACTTCATTTTATTAAGGGGAGCTCATCTTTGTTTAAATGGCTGCAAGTTTTTTGGCTGCAAAACATGCCACCTTGCTTACCAATTGCTTTGAGGTGTTTGTGGTGGTGTGCTGTGTGAGTTTGTGTGGTGTTATTCTTTTCTAGGCACCTTTCTATGAGAGCCATACTTGTTTAAACTTTGTGCTGTTATTAACAAACATTTTTTGTGCTTACAGGGCCTGTAGGTCTTGCCATGTAGCTCTTTGGTTTATCTTCCATAAGCATTTAACAATCTGTATTTTGACTGAATTTGCTGGGACACCCACTCCTGGGGGGATTGACAAAAGGTCATGAAGACTTTCTATTTGTAAACAGTCATTTTACTGTACAGTTGTTTGGAGTTCATACATCGTACATCGATGAGCAGCAACAATTGCTTCTCTCAGACTGATGACTCTCAAGACTAATGTCCTTTCTTTTTGTTGTGATTTAGACACATACCAGAGTGCTCCAGAACACAATATATAGATGTAGTCACTCCTCTTAAATAATTAATAATCATGTGCACTTGATTGATAACACCTTACTGCTAATTACATTGCAATCCAATTTAAAGCCTTGTAACACAAAAGTAAAAGCAATATATCATTTTGGCTAAAAACAAACAGAAAGGGCATGTTAAAATAATGACAGCAAAGCCACAAGTGTGCCATTTTGGACAGGTGATTAATTAGGTTGTACGAACCACATTTTTAATGAATTTATGGCATTTTTAGAGTAAGTGCAATAAAAACACGAACATGTTATTTGTTAATTCTGTTGAATCTTTATTTATCTGATGAAAGAAAAGATTTCCAATGTTTTTACTGTTTTAACTTCAGTGTAATTGAACAAATTTTGTTTGTACACAATGTCATAATACCACCTCATGCCATGTGTGACTTCACTTGGTATATAGCATTATTCTTTCTGTACACCTTTAAGTTTGTTAATACATGCTGACTGTTTCTGAATATTAGATGTCTATAAGCCAACACTATGCTTATGCAAGACTATTCAACATCTTTTCCCTGATGAACCACTCCCCACTTGTGTTAATTCACTATAATTCGAGTTCGATTCCCGAGCTGGGTCCTTTCTGTGTGGAGTTTGCATGTTGTCCCTGTGCCCGTGTGGGTTTTCTCCTGGTGCTACAAATACATGCAGTCAGGTCAACTGGAGCTACAAAAAAATGTGTGTGTCTTCCCTGTGATGGACTGGTGACCTGTTTGGGGTGTTTCCTATGTTTTGCCCAAAAGATTTGACCCTAAACAGGATAAAACATTGGTAAAACAACAAGGCAATGAATAGATTAATATATGGTGGTGCAATTGATGGCAGTATCTTAGTGCTGATTTGTCTGTTGCACTTGAATGTCTTTCACAGCTCTACTCAATAGCGTTTATTGACCTGTTTAAAAATCCATAACTTTGATCTAAAGGGCAACAAACTGTGCACAACATTAATCTTTGGACTAGCCCTTGAATTAAATAAGCAATCAATTAGAAAGCAGCATAACCCTTTTCAGGTGTCATAAAGTCACCTTCTGGACGTTCCTGACAGACATGGTCTTTGACCAAATCAAGCAAGTATTTACACTAACTCCTTTTTTTTTTCTGATGAAGACAACTTTGAAAACATGCCATGTCTATTACAGATAATGTGGTCATGCAGCTGTTTGTGAGTATCTCAAAGATGTCATCTGAAGCAACAATCATTGATTTCTTTACTCAACCTTGGAACAAAGCCTCAAGGGTCCTTGAGCCAAATGAGAAGTGAATTGTAAAAGACATCACTATCACTAGTATTGTACCTCAGTACTACCTCAATTTTAAGGCCATCTTTAAACAGACACGCTTATGTGTCTCAAAATTGTTGTTCACAATCTTTTTTGCTGAAAAAAATCATTTAATGTTAACCTTCAACTCCAACTCTGAGGTCTATCATCAGTAACCAGTCTGATTTTTGTGCTCTTTATATTAACAAGCTCTATACTGTCAGAGCACCACACTTGCATTGGTGCAATTGTTGGCTGGAATCCCGATTCCAATCCGTCTGTGGCAGGTAAACATCTTTCTTAGCTCTGCTCGGAAGCGATCGTGCAGCCACGCGTACAGGAATGGATTACAGCAAGATGAGCTCATGGCACACAAGTGACACAATAACTGGATGAGCAAAAAGTAGCGCTTGTCAATTAAGTCAATGTCGATGTCTCGTAGAACGTTGAAGACGCTGATGGGCAGCCAGCAGATCGCAAATGCGGCCACCACAAGTGACACCAAGCGGAAAGTCTTGCGTTTTCTGGCCCGCTGAGCCTCCGCCTGGCTCTGAGTCCGGTGTCCGGGCACCACGCAGTTGCGCAGCTTGACGGAGATACAAAAGTACGAGATGCAAAGAGCCGAAAGTGGGAGGACGTAGGTAATAAAAAGGGTGCTGTAGGCGTAGGCCAGGCGCTCACGTTCTTGCCCCATCCAGAACTCCTCACAGATGGTGAAACCTTCGTCTTTGAACTCAACATGGTAGGTGTGGGCCACCGCCGGAGCCACGAGGCCACAGGACAGGATCCAGATGCCGGATAGAAGATACGCACAGGCCAGAACTGAGATTCGTTTCTTCAAAGGGTGTACCGTCGCGTAGTATCTAAAGGGCAAATGAAAAGGTTTACTGAAAGGGATGTAAGAACTTCTTGACATAACATTCACGTTTTCTCATATTGACTACCAGGAAATCAAAAGATGATGTTGCTTTTTATTTTAAAACAGATTAAAAAATCATTCCACTAACATTTGTTTTATCATCTTTGATCCTAGTTGCTTCTGAAGTTTTTTAATTAACTTATTTAATCTTCTTTGCACTGAAAACCTGATACAGCTCCTGCCTTTCAGTGAAAAACGTAAGCATTATAAATCAACTTAACCTTTTTATTAAAGCATTAGATGAAATAGATGAAATAGTTTGATATTTGAATGCACCAACAGATCAAAACTGTCACACCTGATCATTATCTTCTTGAAAATCCTACTCCAAACCCATCAGCATCATTATAGAGTTGGCTCCTTTTTTTGTGACTATAACATCCAACACCAAATGGTTTTGCTTTCTGGGCTCTGTGCAAGCCACTGGAGTTTCTCCATTAAACCATGTTTTTTTTAAACCAGTGCACAGCGGCACGTGTTACAACAGCATGGCCACATAATGAGAAATGTTTGTCGTAGACTGTCCAAACCTGTCTCATATTAATAACCTGTAGTGCATTACAAAGACTAAGCACTTTACGGATGCACAGCTAACGACTTGCAAAACAACACATTCATCATGAAAAAAAATCTGCTTTCCAAAAATGGATCGATTGGTGCACTATTATGCAGACTGGATATTCTTTATCAAAAGATGTGTCACATAATACTCATGCAAGTGTAGCATTTAACTGTGTTTAGCATTTAACTAAATCTAACTGTGTTCTACACACAAGTAAAGTCAAAATGTTACATGGGGTGGCACGGTGGCTAAGTGGGTAACACTGTCGCCTCACAGCAAGAAGGTCCTGGGTTTGATCCCCAGGTGGGGCAGTCCGGGTTCTTTCTGTGTGGAGTTTGCATGTTCTCCCCGTGTCTGCGCGGGTTTCCTCCGGGAGCTCCGGTTTCCTCTCACAGTCCAAAGACATGCAAGTTAGGTAAATTGGAGACACTAAATTGTCCATGACTGTGTTCAGTATGAATCTTGTGAATTGATGAATCTTGTGTAATGAGTGACTACCGTTCCTGTCATGAATGTAACCAAAGTGTAAAACATGACGTTAAAATCCTAATAACCAAACAACATGTTACATAAATTTATAAGGGACAATGTTCTTTCTCTGACAATTAGATGATTATAAAACAGTTCTTTGTCAAAAATCTTACATTTATACACTAATTAATCTTTTTAAAATATAATCAATGTGATATTTTAACAGTATATGTACAGCAACTTTTACCTTTACAGAAGTTACCTTTGTGGCATGACCTTCGGATCCTATGTTAGTGATTATGATCAGTTCTCTGGTGATTTTTGTGGTCCCCTATAAGTAAAGCTAGTTTGGATGTACCTATAACAAAGTATATGGAACACCTTAAGTAAAGGGGATTTTTTTCCATATGTAAAGGAAGGTCTGCCTTCAATTAGTAACTTCCAGAACAAAAGTAATAGTAAGCTAGACTTTAAAAGACTTTAACTGCATAAAAGCATATACAAACAAAAATAGTCATTTTATGTCTATTACATTCTATAATAGATCTGATTCTAAAATAGATTTATCTGTTTTTTCACCTGAGGAGGTTTTTCTCATAAAACAGCAAACATCTGGATTTGGCAAAGATGTTTATTGCTTTATGTGTTAAGGGATCAGCCAATCAGGACAGACTTTAATTATACTAATCACTAAGCACTTTATTAGGTACTCCTATCTGGTTCATACATTCATTCATTAATTCATAACACCTAACATAGAAATGAACTTTGTGGGTATAGAATTAGTATTGTAGCACTGTCTCATTCAACTGAAAATAACTATATTTTTAAATGGAACCATGTGTCATGAGTATTTTCTTAAAGAAAACCATCATAAATATATGTATGACAATTGTTCATTTGCCAAAATCTCATAATCCGGACCAATTTAACAACACCACTTAGTATTAGATCAGTTAATCCAATTCATAAAGGACAGTTTTTTACCTTCCTGCTGGCAAAGAAGCTAAATAAATTTCTTATTCTCTTTATGCTACTGATAGCCCATTCCTTTTGGCACATAGGAAACCCAAAATTCTTTGCAATGTTTGAAAAGAATAAATTTTTTTTATTCTGAGCACGAACTGTGTATAAGGTCATGCAGTTTCCGGTTCTTGGCTGACTGAACTTCCTGAAGAGCTCCTCTCTCCTGCCTAGCTCACTCAACTCAGAAGTACAAGTAAATTCATGAAAATGGATTAGAAGTCTTTCAGATCTACATCAGGCCGCAAATGCATACAGTCTACAAAGTACATACAGCCACCAGTGTCTCACATGAGTAAAAAGTACAAAGTACAAAGTGGGTAATTCTACCAAATATATAGTAAGTATAATATATCAGATTTACATGTTTGCCCTAATAAACATGGAGTTTGGGGGATTGGGGTTATTTGGGTAGAATGTAGAGGTCATTAGACAAATTCCATCATTGAAACACATTATACAAACACATGCCAGTTTAGTCTCTTTTCAACCTAATTGGTTGCTAGTGTAGTTGCTATGTTTTTGTTGTATATACGTCCAGTGCATATAAACTTTAAACTTTAAAATTTACAAACATATATGTACAGTGTATCACAAAAGTGAGTACACCCCTCACATTTCTGCAGATATTTAAGTATATCTTTTCATGGGACAACACTGACAAAATGACACTTTGACACAATGAAAAGTAGTCTGTGTGCAGCTTATATAACAGTGTAAATTTATTCTTCCCTCAAAATAACTCAATATACAGCCATTAATGTCTAAACCACCGGCAACAAAAGTGAGTACACCCCTAAGAGACTACACCCCTAAATGTCCAAATTGAGCACTGCTTGTCATTTTCCCTCCAAAATGTCATGTGACTCGTTAGTGTTACTAGGTCTCAGGTGTGCATAGGGAGCAGGTGTGTTCAATTTAGTAGTACAGCTCTCACACTCTCTCATACTGGTCACTGAAAGTTCCAACATGGCACCTCATGGCAAAGAACTCTCTGAGGATCTTAAAAGACGAATTGTTGCGCTACATGAAGATGGCCAAGGCTACAAGAAGATTGCCAACACCCTGAAACTGAGCTGCAGCACAGTGGCCAAGATCATCCAGCGTTTTAAAAGAGCAGGGTCCACTCAGAACAGACCTCGCGTTGGTCGTCCAAAGAAGCTGAGTGCACGTGCTCAGCGTCACATCCAGCTGCTGTCTTTGAAAGATAGGTGCAGGAGTGCTGTCAGCATTGCTGCAGAGATTGAAAAGGTGGGGGGTCAGCCTGTCAGTGCTCAGACCATACGCCGCACACTACATCAAATTGGTCTGCATGGCTGTCACCCCAGAAGGAAGCCTCTTCTGAAGTCTCTACACAAGAAAGCCCGCAAACAGTTTGCTGAAGACATGTCAACAAAGGACATGGATTACTGGAACCATGTCCTATAATCTGATGAGACCAAGATTAATTTGTTTGGTTCAGATGGTCTCAAGCATGTGTGGCGGCAATCAGGTGAGGAGTACAAAGATAAGTGTGTCATGCCTACAGTCAAGCATGGTGGTGGGAATGCCATGGTCTGGGGCTGCATGAGTGCAGCAGGTGTTGGGGAGTTACATTTCATTGAGGGACAGATAAACTCCAATATGTACTGTGAAATACTGAAGCAGAGCATGATCCCCTCCCTCCGGAAACTGGGACGCAGGGCAGTGTTCCAGCATGATAATGACCCCAAACACACCTCTAAGACTGCTTTATTGAAGAGGCTGAGGGTAAAGGTGATGGACTGGCCAAGCATGTCTCCAGACCTAAACCCAATAGAACATCTTTGAAGCATCCTCAAGCGGAAGGTGGAGGAGCGCAAAAGTCTCGAATATCCGCCAGCTCCGTGATGTCGTCATGGAGGAGTGGAGAAGCATTCCAGTGGCAACCTGTGAAGCTCTGGTAAACTCCATGCCCAGGAGACTTAAGGCAGTTCTGGGAAATAATGGTGGCCACACAAAATATTGACACTTCAAGAACTTTCACTAAGGGGTGTACTCACTTTTGTTGCCGGTGGTTTAGACATTAATGGCTGTATATTGAGTTATTTTGAGGGAAGAATAAATTTACACTGTTATATAAGCTGCACACAGACTACTTTTCATTGTGTCATAGTGTCATTTTGTCAGTGTTGTCCCATGAAAAGATATACTTAAATATCTGCAGAAATGTGAGGGGTGTACTCACTTTTGTGATACACTGTATATATAGTTTTCTGTGAGTTCCAGTGTGGTGCAGTTCATTGCTTTCTGTTTGTTGTGTAACTGTTTCTGCTGCTCTTTAGGTCACCCTGCTACTATTTTATGTCCTTTCTGTCAATTGTGCAATTACTCATACTAAATCACTCCAATAAATTAATAATAACACCTTTATACATTACAATAAAACATTAAAAACCCATCACAGTACATTGTTTTACCACCCACCCCCAGCTTACCTGTCCACCCCAATCGCAGTCAGCGTGAACACAGACACATACACAGTCACAGGCTGAATAAGAAATACCAGATAACACATGAACCTCCCAAACACCCATCCTCGGGGGTTGAAAGCATAAGCCAGGGTAAAGGGCACACAGGTGGCGCACATCAGCAAGTCTGAAAATGCCAAGTTCCCGATAAAAAAGTTTGTCACGTTGTGCATCTTCCTGGTCTGGCAGATGACATAGAGCAGTAAATAGTTCCCAAAGACACCCACCAGCACTACCAGTGCATAGCAGGGGATGATGAGGGGTTTGAAAGACTGCAACAACTCCACCCCTACGAACTGCGGGCTGCGTTGTGCCGTGCCATTTACAGACTGCATCACCACTTCATATATCGGACCTACGCTGGAGTTCTCTGTGCTGATGTTCCCCAGACAGCAAGAGGCCAAGTGTTCACCAGGCCAGTCACTGCCACTGGCCTCCATTATTGAAGGCTGGAAGTTAGCTTCAGGAGCCTAAAATAAGAGAGAAGGAACATTTGTTTAGTTACTGAATTAAAGCCAAAGCTCTGAAGTTTTTTGGTTAGCAGATGGGCCTGAATTCCCAGGAAACCAGTGTAGTAAAATGTAGTGTGTGGGTGAATGGCTTCTAGTTTAAAATGCCTTTAAAAAACACTTGCAGTTTGCACTATGTAGATACATGAATTTGTCTAGTCTATTCAGCCTACAGCAGTTTAACCAGACCAGTCACTTCTGCTAACAAATATAACATAATTTACGCATTATTACAATTTCACAAATCATATCATATAATATCATGAATTTGGCGCTGTTGGCTGGATAATTTTGGTTGATTGACTATTCTCAGTCCAGCAGTGACAGTGAGGTGTTTAAAAACTCCAACACTCCAACTGTGTCTTATCCACTCATACCAGCACAACACACACTAACACACAACCACCATGTCAGTGTCACTGCAGTGCTGAGAATGATCCACCACCCAAATAATACCTACTCTGTAATGGTCCTGGAAGAGTCCTGACCATTGAAGAACAGCATGAAAGGGGGCTAACAAAGCATGCAGAGAAACAGATGGACTACATTCAGTAATTGTAGAACTTCAAAGTGCTTCTATATGGTAAGTGGAGCTGATAAAATGGACAGTGAGTGTAGAAACAAGGAGGTGGTTTTAATGCTATGGCTGATCGGTGTATGTCTATGCAGACACCTGACTGGACGATAGATTAAAACTCTGGATCCCTAGATGTCAGTAGTATTGGGCTAGCTTTCCTGGGTGGTATTGTTCCCGATGTGGACCTGGCCAGTCTAAAGCAGGTAGTGAAATAGATTAAAAAAAGAGAAAACCCAACTATGTAATTTTACTTTACATTTACTTTTTACTTCCCTGTAGCATTACACTGATTTTACTAGGTGAATATATGCATGTGATAAGGAATTGAAAGCAAAGATTGATAATAAAATATTAATAGACTTATGCTTATCAGGTACTTAATAAATAAGAAAGCATACTCGGCTTACATACATCAAAGACCCATACTGTAGATGTGCTCATGTCACATCTCATAAGGGCTTTGGTGCTAATGGCTTATGTTTTGGAGGTGATCACGACTGCCCTTCAGATACAATGTCAATAGTAATACTTCAAAGCGTGTTCTTGATCCTCAGGCATTCAGCCCGTCATGGTCAACTCTCAATGTCTTGTTTTCACTAGTTTTTTTTATTCTGGTTCTCAGAGACAGTCATTTACCATGGCTATTTAATTTGCAGACAAATTCATGCAGCAACAAATTGTGTTAATTTCTTTTGGAGTGAGTCTTAGGCTATTAATTCATCTCTCTCGATCTGGGTCGAAATGAATAATATGTTAATTGAGATTATGCCCTCTATGATTAACGACTCTGGCCTTTTGTACTTAATGTTTTATATTGGGTTGTATGCCAGCTGCATTACAATCACATATTCAAGGTAAAAGTGAACCTGACCGGGAATTAAGAATTACAATTTTCCAATAAGGCATGCATAGAATGATTTAATATATAGTCGTAAATAATTATATATCTGATATCCTATTGACCCCAGACTCCTGGCCTCTTTGTGCTGTGATCAGTTCTTCACATAATAGAAGGTCGACAACTTTATTATTATAATTTGAACTATACAGTTATTGTTTTGTTATCTTAAGTTCTCTCATACAAGTCAGCCTCAAAGAGCTAGCACCTGAGGTTAACTAGGGTTTGCCTCATGTTTCTGTTAAAAAACCCAATGTAGCTCCTAGGCAAATCTGATTATCTTTTAACATTTTTATGACCCAATAATGTCAATTCCTTTAACATCAAGCGTGTATGCACTTTATTGCCTTTATTTGTCATACTATATACACTGATCAGTCATAACATTAAAACCACCTCCTTGTTTCTACACTCACTGTCCATTTTATCAGCTCCACTTACCATATAGAAGCACTTTGTAGTTCTACAATTACTGACTGTAGTCCATCTGTTTGACACAGCAGCGCTGCTGGAGTTTTTAAATACCGTGTCCACTCACTGTCCACTCTATTAGACACTCCTACCTAGTTGGTCCACCTTGTAGATGTAAAGTCAGAGGCAATCGCTCATCTATTGCTGCTGTTTGAGGTGGTCACTTTCAAGACCTTCTTCAGTGGTCACAGGACGCTGCCCACAGGGCACTGTTGGATGGATATATTTTTGGTTGGTGGACTATTCTCAGTCCAGCAGTTACAGTGAGGTGTTTAAAAACTCTTGCTAAAGAGCAATGCATTGCTGTGTCTTGTCCACTCATACCAGCACAACACACACTAACACACCATTACGATGTCAGTGTCACTGTAGTGCTGAATATGACCCACCACCCAAATAATACCTGCTCTGTGGTGGTCCTGGGAGAGTCCTGACCATTGAAGAACAGCATGAAAGGGGGCTAACAAAGCATGCAGAGAAACAGATGGACTACAGTCAGTAATTGTAGAACTACAAAGTGCTTCTATATGGTAAGTGAAGCCGATAAACTGGACAATGTGTGTAGAAACAAGGAGATGGTTTTAATGTTATGGCTGATCGGTGTACATATACAAGTGAACAGTACAACGAAATTCTTTCTTCACATATCCCAGCTTTTGTTTAGTAGCTGGGGTCAGAGCGCAGGGTCAGCCATTGTAAGGTGCTCCTGGAGCAGAGAGGGTTAAGGGCCTTGCTCAAGGGCCCAACAGTGGCTGCACAGCAGAGCTGGGAGTCTAACCCTCATCCTTACAGTTGATAGCCCAAAGCCCTACCCACTAATGTCACAGAAGTCTTGAGATTTTCACCATTTCTGCAACTAATCCTTCTCTGTGACTGAAAATGAATGTTTATTGTAAGTATTTTGGGTCAAAAATGTACATCCAAGATGTACATGACACGAATGGGGTGCATGGGGGAATTATGTATCAGTTTCATTTAGATTCATTGGTTTAGATGGTGAGGTGTTTGCCTGGCAACAAGCTTGAAATTTGAGTGTATCAAATGTCTGCACAGTGATAAAGAAGATATTCCATGACAGTTAGTATGATGACTACAAGGGGAAATAAGAAAAACAAGCCGGATAGAAATAGAAGGGTTGCATCAGAAAGGGTAGCCGGAGTAAAACTTATCCCAAGACCAAATCCGCTGTGGCGATCCCTAAATATGGGTGCAGCTGAAAAAATATTTTCTTTGTAATTGCTGTTAGCAAGAGCTACTTTCAGTATTTGTACAACCCCAAATAAAACAGAAATGCAGTATTCCTTACATTTACTTTGACTTTTATTTGATTGCAGACAGTCTGAACCCAACAGGGAAGAAGAGGGTACGGTTACTGGGCTGGCTTGCCTGCAGTCCTGACCTGTTCCCAATAGAGAATGTGTGAAGAATTTTGAAATGAAAAATGCGCCCGTACTGTTGCACATCGTAAGACGTTTTTGCAGGAAGAATGGGACAAAATAAAAGCTGAAACACTAAATCACTTGGTCTCCTCGATGCCAAAACGTCTTTTAAGTGTGGTGAAAAGGAATGGCAACATTACAACGTGGTAAATGCTTTACTGTCCCAACTTTTTTTGGAATGCCAGCCTGAAATGTTTGTTTGTTTGTTTATTAGGATTTTAACGTCATGTTTTACACTTTGGCTACATTCATGACAGGAACAGTAGTTCACAAGGTTATATCACACACAGTCATGGACAAGTTGGTATCTCCAATTCACCTCACTTGCACATCTTTGGACTGTGGGAGGAAACCAGGTCACCTGGAGGAAACCCACGCGGACTGGGGGAGAACATGCCAACTCCACACAGAAAGGACCCGGACCGCCCCCGAAGTTGACCAGACAAAACATGAAATATCTCAGGTTCATCCTGTCTGCAATCAAATGAAAGTCAAAGTAAATGTAAGAAACTCTGTTTTTTTTTAATTATTATTTGCATTTTCAATGCTGTCCCAACTTTTTCTGATTTGGGGTTGAGTTTTAATATGTACACATACCCACTCAATTTGCAATAAGCTTGTTTAAAGCATTTAGTCGTTTTCTTACTGTCCTATTAAACGTTAATCAGAATTGTCTGATGTGTTAAAGCTTAATAAAGAGAAAGCATTGCAATTTATTTCCTATTATCTTCTCTGTTTAAAACTTAATAAGCTGTATTTTTATACTTACTTGTTAATGCAAATGTAACTGAAATAAGTCTTGGTTGGATTCCGCCACATTAAAATACCCCAAGATTAAATAAATAAAAAAAAGCATTCTAAATCTGTCTGCTGCATGAAACAACACTGGGTATGATGTGCATATAATGAATGTGGATGTGATCCTGATGTGCTGCTTAGTGTCAAACCAAATTCATGTATGTGAATGCTAATAACTGCAGCATTTACATGCACATCAGAAATTTACTAGTGAATTAATTAAATCATATAATTAGACTGTTTTTTTTGGTGTTGCTGATTGCACTTTCCTCAGTTATAAACATGAAATGGCTCTGTAGTAGTTTGATGGTACATATTAGCATAATACAACTTTAAAAATGTGTTAAAACAAGTTCTCTACTGTTTCAGCTGATTGTCTTATGTCCATTTCAGATGCTTTGTTTGTTAAAATCATTCCAGTTATTTTAAGTTCTTTATTTAAGCCTTGAAATAAACAGCAATTAGTTTTATGTGACTGTCACAAAACTGTGTCATTACTTAAATAATATAAATATAAATAATTACAAATTTGCTTCTGTCGGTTCTTGCTTCTGCAGCTTTTTTAAATGCTTTGAGAAGGATCCTTGGCACATGCTGTTGCAGAGAATAGTGGATTTGGCAGCATCCAAAATTGTAAAAGATGGCATGAGACAATGTTGGCTCTCATGCCAATACTAGAATATTATTACAAGAATCACTTTACATAATCAGATGCAAAATCGTTCTGAAGAAAATGGCCAAGGGCCAATGCCCTGTCCAGAGTATTCCTGCTTAGCGGCAAGTATTTTATTTTTTGCAATAAACAATAGAGTGCATTTCTGTCTTATCCTCGTATCATATGTACTAGGTATACACTCTTTAGATATTTTGGTATCTGCTATTTTTAATGCCAAGATTGTGGGCACTGATCACATACTTGGTCTTTATACTTATCCATGTCTTTTGCTCTTTATGGATATATTCTGCCAATGCGTATTCTCTATTTAGGGGCCAAAACAACTTCGATCTACTTTAACTTTTTTACATTTTATTATTTTAGAGAGTGATGATACAATCTGGCTCCCACTCATCCACCCCCAATGTGCATACATCAGTTCTGTTTACAGACATATCCAAAAAGTGATACTACTCATCGTGGCCTCTACTCAGAAGGAAACTCTCCAGTTTGAAGCTTGTAAGATTGTTGTCACAAGCACAGAGCAGCTAATCATAGCTTTGAAAACTGGGAAGTTTTCTAAAGTTGCAATTGGCCTTTTGGTAGCCTACCCGATTAATATTCTACTGGACTGGTCATCTAGTTTGGAAGGACGACCAATCCAGGCTAACTGAAGCCATCTGGTGTGTTGTCCGGAAGGTGATTGGTTAAGCAAGATAATGGTTATTCTCAGGGGCTGATCACCGATCCAAACCAGTTCTTTTACCAAATAAATTAGAATAACTGATCAGAATCTTTTCCAGTTACATTTTCTTTGATTTTAAGAGTTATAATATGTAAAATACAGCTACAAGTTTTATTACATTTGCATAGTGTTTGTTTATTAGGATTTTAACGTAATGTTTTACACACTTTGGTTACATTCATGACAGAAACGGTAGCTACTTGTTACACAAGATTCATCACTTCTAAAGGTTATATCAAACACAGTCATGGAGAATTTTGTATCTCCAATTCACCTCACCTGCATGTCTTTGGACTGTGGGAGGAAACCGGAGCACCTGGAGTAAACCCACGCAGACACGAGGATAACATGCAAACTCCACACAGAAAGGACCCGGACTGCCCCACCTGGAGATCTAACCCAGGACCTCTTCTTGCTGTGAGGCGACAGTGCTACCCACTTAGCCCTTGCATAATGTAATGTGACAAAGGCAAGAGTTTTGACAGGGTCTGATGATTTCCTATAGGCACTGTTTATGGCCAAAAAGATGTAGACACTTAACCATAAGATATGAAGTCTTTCTTTCTTTTCTGCCATAACAGTCTCAACACCTTTAGGAAGGCTTTTCCCAAGGTTTTGGAATTACATTGTTGGAATTTTTGACCATTTAGTCAAAGAACACAACTGATGCTGGACAAAAAATGCCTTGCTCACAATTATGTTTGTGTGTTAAACAATGTTCCAATTTATCCCAATTTGATGCTTCTCAAAAATCCATTTTGTTGATTTTTTAACTGAATATAAGTTATTCTCTAATATAAGAATTATCTTGTGCACAATAGAAAACACAATAAATAGTTGTTTCCCATTGTATCATATTTACATAAAATGTTAAACAAAAATTTCATATTTAAGTTTGTGTTTATTTAATTTAGAAAATGCATTCGCTTATTTCATTTCAATGTATTAATTCAAGTTTAGTAACGCCTTTATGCAAGTACATATTCATATATATAATGTACGCCTAAAATCACTGTATCTAGCACTGTTGCCTCAAAGCAAGAAGCACCTGCGGGCTCGATTCCCAGGTGGAGCAGTCAGGTTCCTTACTGTGTGGATTTGCATGTTCTCCCCGTGTCTACGTGGGTTTCCTCCAGGAGCTCCGGTTTCCTCCCACAGTCCAAAGACGTGTAAGTTACACCATACTTAAAAGGATGAACTGGTGTGACTTGTAACTACCTGTCCTGTCATGAATTGACCCAAAGTGTAAATCATGAGATAAAAAATTTTATAACTACTAAATGTGAGGAGTTTTGCATGTTCTCCACACGAATGCATGGGTTTCATGGGATACTTGTACCTAAAACACACAGAAGGTGGATTAGCTGCTCTGACTTGCTGCCAGATGTATGAAAGGGAGATTTGCGGCATTCTTGCAGTGCGCCTGCCTAATGTTTATGGGTAGCACAGCACCCTCCGTGACCCTGACCAGGCTTAGGCAGCAAGTGAAAACAAATTAATAAACCTATTTAAATGCCACTTTTCTTAAACGAGGCAGCCTACCGATTGCATTTAATACTACGGTATAAAAATATAAAATACGGTAAAAATACAAAACAAATAGCTAATTCAATACGCTTTAAAGAGAATTCATTACCCAGACATGGTCAGATCTGTAGAGTCATACTGATTTTTCTCACTGCACTTTTAACTGCGTAACCCCATGCAAAAATGTAGTAAAAAGTGATTAAACTCACTGCTTTTCAGAGATTCACAGTGGTCATTTTATCCCGGTTTAATTCGCTCCTATCATTCCGGTTTGCGCTTTCCAAACGCACTTTTACGCAAATACAATGCAAAGCAGAAATCTTACCTTATGTCAGTCCGAGAAAAGATACTCCAAAATACTCCGTCCAAAGACGGGTGTAAAAACACCCCCAGCGTCCCGCTCTGGGTAACGTGTGTGTGCGCAGTTCGGGCAGATCGTGTCGATTCTCTCGGTGCGCACCACAGACTGACTGAGATACACAAGGAGGAGTCTCCATGCACCTGATAACCATCGATGTGAGGAAGAAACTGCAATCAAATCGCAATGCAAACATCACCAAACACAGGACTAGTTAAATAAAGCTATAAATCCAATGCTAATCATGTACAGAATTATTAGAACATTCAGTAATGCATTCTTTAAGTTCAATTACAGTTAAACAGTAATGGTCACACTATACACACCCTGATCTCTTGTAATTGGGAGTCTTAAAAAAAAATAACTAAAATGTTTATATAAAATTGATGTATGGCTTACAGAGAGTGGCACAAACTGGTAAGTCACGACTCTTCTTTGATTGCAGAAGTTCTACACAGTAATACGAGGGATCTTCAAAAAGTTTATACTTTATATTTTGGTTGGAAACAGTGAGGGTGGGAGGAGTAGTAATTGGTCGTGTCTGAGAGACTCAGAGAGAGCTTACAGTCCAGAGTTAGCGCCATTTGATTTCCACCTTTTTGGAGGCACAAAGAAGCTTTAAGGGAAAGAAGATTTTCATGTGATGCAGTGGCGCATCAGTGGCTACACGCTCAACCAAAAACACTTTTTGCTGATGGCATTAAAAAGTCGGTACAACGCTGGGAAAATGCATCAGAAGGTGATTATGTAGAACAGTAGTGTAATTTGTTTTTGAAATTCTTAATAAGTAGAGTTTTTAAAAGTGCGGAAACTTTTTGAAGATCTCTTGTAATATTCTCACTTTTTACCAATTCACCTGCTCATTGTTAAATTTTTCAAAACGATGTAACTTAAATATACACTGATCAGCCATAACATTAAAACCACCTCCTTGTTTCTACACTCACTGTCTATTTTATCAGCTTCACTTACAATAGAGAAGCACTTTATAGTTTGACAATTACTGACTGTAGTCCATCTGTTTTTCTACATATCTTTTTAGCCTGCTTTCACCCTGTTCTTCAGTGGTCAGGACCACCACAGAGAAGGTATTATTTAGGTGGTGGCTCATTCTCAGCACTGCAGTGACAATGACATGGTGGTGGTGTGTTAGTGTGTGTTGTGCTGGTATGAGTGGATCAGACACAGCAGCACTGCTGGAGTTTTTAAATACTGTGTCCACTCACTGTCCACTCTATTAGACACTCTTACCCAGTTGGTCACAGGATGCTGCCTATGGGGCGATGTTGGCTGGCTATTTTTGGTTAGTGGACTATTCTCAGTCCAGCAGTGACAGTGAGGTGATGGTCAGTGAAAGCATGAAAAGTAATTTCTTTGTACTTATCCAAAGCAACTTACAGCTGTGACAGTATACAATCTAAGCAATTAAGGGTTAAGGGCCTTGCTTAAGGCCTTGCTTAAGGGCCCAAAAGTGGCAATCTGGCAGTGGTGTGGCTTGAATCGGCAACTTTCTGCTTACTAGTCCAGTAACTTAGCTGCTAGGCTACAACTATCCAGCAAATCACAAATTCTTGTTTTTAAAATGTCCAAACTTTTCTAAAAATGGGGTTTTGACCTTTCTTTGTTTTGACTTCGTCATTAAGCAATAAAAAAAGTATTTGCTAAAACTTTGTATACAGTTCGTATAACAAAACAGCCATTCACAAAGAAATGATTCATTGCATGACCAGAGAATGCCTGACACATTACAAAAGAAAAAGTGAGTCCTATTGACGCTTAGGCAAAATAACAAAGAATCACATATTAACGAGTCTACAGTTATTATTCATCTGCACAGAAATCCACTCGATCCATCACTGATTAGCTCATCAGCTGCCTGATTACTGTTATTAGCTAAGTGAAGTCATGTATTAGCCATTGTGTACTGACCCTGGTTAGCTTTGAACCAAATGACCCCTGAAAAGTTGTAATTATGGTTGCTAATAACTACAAAACAATCCCTGTAGAAACAGCTTAACTGAGATCTCTTTAACTCTTTAAGTGAAGCTCATTCTCCCCTCTTATAACTTTATATGATAAGCGTATTCACTTAGCCAGCAGAGGAATGTGCTAGCGCTGCCAGCCTTCTGGCACAGATCCTGTAGAGATGTGTTAGCTTAATGAAATGTCCCTTTTAAAAACTACAAATCTCTGTTTCAAAAGCTCAGAAACCTTTGCCTGAAGACTGGATTTTTATCAGGTTAGACCAATTTAATCATACTTTGGCGTAAGAATCACAGGGCAGAGGGAAAATAGGCTACATGCCAGTTTATTAGTGCATGCTTACAACTTAGTACAAGTTTACACTGAGTCAGTCGGTTTAGACGATTGTGTAACGCACTTGTAAAAAATTCATGAGATTTGGTTGATTGATTTGTGCGAATATTTGAGAATAAACCTGGTGCTGTTTAAAAACTTTGAGAACTTCCCATTGTATACAGTCATAAATTTTTGCTAACGGCTTCATTCTAATCATGTATGCCAAACACAAAGTAAAAGACATCCTGGTCAGGATGCCAGTCTATCACAGGGCATCAGAGGCTTATCTATTCACTTACTTATACATAAGGAGCATCCAGTACACCTACTGCCATGTTTTGATAGGTGGAAAAGTGCTTAGGGGTTTAGATTTTTTTCTTGCCTAGATTATATCTCATTTCATAGCTATAGAACACTAGGCTGTGTGGGCCTACTACAACCTTGACCAGGATGAGATAGTGTGTATATATACTGTATATATTTTATGCATTTTCTCCTGACTTTTTTTATCGTGTCCAGTTGCCCGATTGCATCACGCTTCCTCTCCACTAATGCCAGTCCCGGCTCTGATTTGAGGAGAACGAAGCTAACCCACACCCCCTCCGACATGTGGGCAGCAGCAGTATGCATCTTTTCACTAGACGAGATCAGCTGCGGATCAACTCTGTGTACGGAGAGACACACCCTGAGCCGCACTCTTTTCCCTGCCTCTGTGCAAGCGCGATCAACCAGCCAGCAGAGGTCGTAGTTGCATCAGTTATGAGAGAGTCCCTATCCGGCGTAATGATCCGCCTCTATATGAACAACAGGCCAATTGTTGTTCATGTGGCTGCTCAGCCCAGCCGGCAGATACGATGTATTTGAGATCCCAGCTCTGGTGTCACAGTGTGTTTTACCGCTGCGCCACCTGAGTGGCCCAGGATGAGATAGTTGGCCTGGAAATTTGCTCGTGTGGTGCAGCAGTTTTTTGCGCTAGCCCACCATTGCTGAGATCTGGGTTGAATATTAGTGGGGCTATCGACCACCCGGGCATTTACAGACATGATAGGCTATTTATGGGTGATTGGTGCCCTGTTAGGGTTATTCTTGCCTTGAACTAGTGTTTCTTGGTGGACCAGACTCGCTGCTACCCTGAGCAAGATAAAATGGTTAATGAAAATAAAATTTCCATTGCACAGAAAAAAACTTTTAAATAGACCTGGACTACTGAAATGGACGACAGACAAGTTTTTGAAATACAGAGGGTTATGAAATGCCAAGATTTGATGCACCACTTAAATTGGATAATTGAGGCTTTTGCACCAAGCAATTTTAGCATTAATATCTAATTTTTAAAAATGTTTTACCAGAAAAGATCCGAACTGTTAAATAAATTCTATTATAGTGTTTTGAGGGCTGCCAGTTTTATCCTTATAAAAATCTCCATCCCCATTTACCAACACATTACTGAAATGGCAGGAACCATGCATAGAGCACAAAAAAGAACCATTTCAAACCACCCGGGTCATCATTGAAGCATGTTATTTGGAGGCAATTTGGAGGCAATCACAGCTAGTTTGCACAGCGGTGAAGTGTTAATGCTTTCAGTTAACAGAATCAAACACATACCTCAGCGGTTTCTTTACTGCAATGTGAGTGCAGTCGATTGTGTTTACACTGGGCGCACCGGCGAATGCTGCTTATTACGTTTAATATTGAGTGTACAGGCATCTATCTATGTGACATCCATAAGTGTGATATTAAAGGGCTTAAAGGTTGAATGAAAGTCTGTCAAATGCATTATCAGTACCTGGAATCACACAGAGGTAGAGCTATACATTTATAGAACAGAATGCCATTATTTGTCATATATACATAACAACATATCCCAGCTTGTTTAAAAGCTGGGGTCAGAGCGCAGGGTCAGCCATTGTACGGCGCCCCTGGAGCAGAGAAGGTTAAGGGCCTTGCTTAAGGGTCCAATGGTGGCTGAATGGCAGAGCTGGGATTCAAACTCTCAACCTTTCATTTAATAGCCTAGCTCTACCCAATAAGCTACCACTGTACTACATTTAAATATTTATAGTTATGTAGTTACTCATAGTTTAATTAAGCGCCAAATTGTTATGGACTTATGGGCAGCTGACTGGATCTGTATACAATGAAGTATCTTTGAAACAGCTGGGGTGCTCACAGGCATCTGTGGTGAGTACCTAGCATCAGGAGACAATGGCAAACCACAAACTGCTGACTTCTTGCCAGCGGACATGAAGGCTACAGTCTCTGGCAGGTACCAACAGAAGGAATACTGCAACTCAAATAGCAGATAATTTTAATACTGGTGATACGGGTGAAAGTGAATGTGTCACAACTAGGGATGTAACGATGCACCACAAGACAGTTAAAAATCAATTTACATGTGTAACGATTCAAATCGCTTTACATGTATAATGAATCAATATTCACTTTAAACAGCAGAGGGCACAGACACTATTCACCTCTCCTGGTTGACGTCACTACAGGGTTGCCAGGTTTGGAATTTTCCAGCCAAATTTACTTATGTGAGGATACTTTCTTAATTTGTATTATTCATTTATTTATTTAATGAGGGATTTATTTTATTTCAGTTTTTTTAGACACAAAGGGAAATGTGCAGCATTGTTTTGCATAGTTTTGCATAGTTTGTACCTACCTCAGAAATAAAAGGACATTCATTATTTAGATAAATAAAAGATAAGCACAAATACAATTTTTTTTTTTTTAAGAGAAATAATAAAAGGAAACTTTGTCTTTTATTGTCTTCAATTTCATTTTGTTTATAAAATCGGGAAAAAATCAGATCGTGAACTCAGTATCGTGAATCGCTTTGCATCGTGGGTAGAGTGTATCGTTACATCCCTAGTCACAACACTGTGCATTAAACCCTTGTGTGTATGGGACTGCCTAATCACACATCAGTCAAAGTGCCAATGCTAACTAAGAGGTTTTTTGGCTGTTTCACAATTTCCTAGATTTAAATTGCTGTTGTCCCAACTTTTTGTAAAATTTGTGGGTATTAATTTTAGAATTATATTTTTACAACACTTAAATTGCTAAGGTAAAATATTTTCTTTCTACAGTCCTACATTTCTACATTTTATTCAGGTCAAAATGGATTAACAAATCATAATCATTGCTTTCTGTTTCATTTACATTTCCCATTCTGTCATAACCATATGAGGTCTGTACATTTTTCTCTTTACAAATTCAAGAGCAAAATGAATCCTAAGTTAAAATGACTTGTAAAATGACTTGATAAATGTAACATCATTATCAATGTAACAATCAATAGCTTGTCATTGTAAATTTAGGCAGACATGGCTATGGGTTTTGTAATTATTACCTGAATCAATAGCTGGACTTGTGCCATGAGATTGAGTATTGACTTTTCACACTTGGATCTTAAATAAATTATCCACAGACTGGATTTTCAGAATGTAAGCGTTGCAATTTTTTCATATGTGCTGTAACAATGACTTGCACAAAGTACCCTGGATGTTTTGTATATGCATCAATTTATTGACTGTTCTACATATAATAACATATACATGGACCTGACCTGAGAATGCCATCAGCTCCCTCTAGGACAGATTTAGGACTTAACTTGATCTCACCAGTACTGACAAGGCTAAAATCTTACTATAATGCTTAAATGCCAAAACTGCCTATTAACCTTCCACTCCAAGTCCCAAAGCCAATTAAAATCAGCACAGATCAGCAGGTAGCTTAATATGGCAGTTGTGGTGAGAACTGAATAACGATCGACTCTGGCATCAGTAATCAAGTAATCAAGTAATCAATAATTTGTGTAACCTCAGTTTTCTAAAACATTCAAATGTTGCAGTACATGAGTGCTGTTATTTACACAGTTTTCCGACAGTTGAATAAAATACTGTAAACAATTTATGTATACTGTGCATGAGATCGTATACAAGTGCATGAGATTGCAAGAGATGTATACTGTGCATCACTTTAATAAGAATTGCATGTACACTTTCATACATGTAGTTTTTCGAAGCATCAGGATATACATGTTATTTACTGACCTGAAGAGTTCTGGAACACATTTCAATGGAGTGAGGAATCAAAACTGAAACCGCTCAGGCTTATGGATAAGCGGTTTGTCTGGCACAGGAAAGGCAAGGCTTATGAAAATGTTTTCTGCTGCAAGAACCGTGTAACTGACATCTTGGATGGACAGATGGATAGATGAGGCTGAGGGTTAAATAACAGTGGCTGTTATTTGTTAAAAGAACTATATATTTTTCATTTAAATAATACAATTGCTACTATTTACTGAGACTTGTTGCTGTATACTTTTATTCAATTCCATGCACATCACCATGATACTTTCATGGCAAAGGGGGTTGCATATGCTGTAAAGAGGAATCAATTGATCGACAACTGTGATGAGATAGCTATTGACTTTTCACCGAGATTGCTAAGGTAATTTTAGCGGCAATGTGGGTCTTCGGGATGATGAATATGAAAAGACTTTGTAACCTTACAGTGATTAAAATACATTTCCAAGGGTCTTAAAATAAGCTGGGAGATGCTACAAATCATTCTAAAGAGTGGTATTCAGATATACAAAGGAATTTTGTAATATTGCGACTGTATAGTATGGTAGGGGAAGCATAATGGTTTGGGATGCATTGCAGCTTCAGGGACTGGGAAGCATACCATGTCGTATAATTAGATTCACCAGGTGAAAGATCTTTTTGGTCCTGATGCAACAGTTTGCAGGACTAGATTGCAAACCAAATATCCTTCTCAGTGCCGATCATAAATAGATAGATGAAATAAAAGCTGCTAGAGAAGGTCCTACCTAATATAAAACACAATGTTTTACATAATTTAGCCTGGACTGTAAATGATTAATCAATGTGTTTACTAATGACATGAAGGTAAATCATTAGTGTTCTAGCAGTAGCCTAGTGGGTAGAGCTTTGGGCTATCAACTGAAAGGTTGTGAGTTTGAATCCCAGCTCTGCCATGCAGCCACTGTTGGGTCCTTGAGCAAGGCCCTTAACCCTCTCTGCTCCAGGGGCGCCATACGATGGCTGACCCTGCACTCCGACCCCTGCTTTCAAACAAGCTGGGATATGTGAAGAAAGAATTTCGTTGTACTGTATGTGTATATATGACAAATAAAGGCACTCTTCTTCTATAAGTGATGCAGATTGTGTTTGTCTATTATTATGACTTGGATAATTATATTAGATTTAAATACTATAGTATATTTATACTATAGATACTAGCCTTTTGTAGTTGATCCTTTCTCCAAACCAAAACAATATTTCAACTGAAGTACATTAATGCTAATGTGGTTATTTCAAAGAGTTTTTTTGTAACTGGTTCTTCCTCTGGTCACAAACAAGAATGTGCAGAAAATAATTCTACACTGCCCACATTTATCCACGCTTTAAAAACTCTCTATTCAGGCAAGTGGAAATGCTTCAGAATCTCAGCAATGTTTAGACAACGATGACCCCATCAATAACCCCTTACATTAATCTCTATATGTAATCACCACCAAGGCCTGATCAGTTTTGCCCTGCAGAGAACTAGTCTGAATACAGGTAGTATATACCCACGTTATATAATTTTCCTTACTCCTTTTAAGTAACTCTTACTGACTCATTTGTGAAAGCACATATATACACCTGCACAAGGACATAACAAACAAAAAGGCCCTAGACTAGACTTCAATTCCTCCCCACATACATATACTGACTCAGAGACAGCGAGACAGTTGTAGATAAATAATCATTACTTTTCCACTTAAATTGCAAACTGGGTGTAACATTGCAGTACGTTTGTTAAGTGCTCTGCTTTACATGTTTTGTTTTTTTGGCACCATGGTACTGTAGCAATTTCAGCTGCTAAAAGCTGCAAATCATTTACGCCTTCAAATCATCGGTACCATTTCAATTAAATAAAACTGTGACTAAGTAAGAGAAGTCATTTATTATCTCTCACTTTAACATATAAACACAGCAAAACTTTTCATTTATTGATATACAAAGGTGATATACAGTGTAAGTGCTAACAAATAAATACAGCCATGCTATCTTGATAGACAAACTTTGGCGGTAGAACAGTGTTTTCTGAGGAGTTCAGCGGCACCGTCATAGTCAGTGAATCAAAAGTTTGACCTGTTGAGGGAATAGCTAGGAAAAACAGCTCAGCTGGTCACACAAGCTGAAAGAGCAAAATGAGGGCTTAGATCATGGGTGTTTATGATTCTGCACATTAGCATTTACATCCACAGCATTATAAAGATTGTTTGACAGTATTGGACAGTATCACAGGCCATTTTTACTATATTTTACCATTCAGTGTTGACAACAGTTTGGTTTTTCTTCCATATCTTGGCAAAAGACGACATCTCAGCTGGTCACACAAGCTGACAAAGCAAAAAAAACAATTGCAAAGCATTTGGGCTTAAATCAGAGGTGTCCAATCTTAACCACATTTTGGCCGCAGGTTTTCATCCCACTTTTACCTGAAGCCACTAATCAGTACTCCAGACCTAGCTCAACTAAATTTGAATTAACGTGCAGGAAAGAAGCTGCTGCTTTAAAATATAATCAAACCTTAAGGAAACGGATTTGGAGTAGGGGGCTTTCTCTTCTGCACATTTTTGAGAGTATTGGACAGTATTACTTATGTTCTAGCAGATTTAAATGTATCACAGGCCATTTTTACTATATTTTACCAATCAGTGTTGATAACAGATTGAGACTTCCTCCATATCTTGGCAAAAGACAGGTTTAATGTATAGGTGTAGTCAACCAAGCTCTGTTTATAAGAGCCCAGATTAATCAGTCTTAAAGTTTAAGAAAGCCATGCTACAAAATTCAGTTAGTGAAATTTTGACCAAAACCCAGCAATAATTGCATTAGACACACATGTATGTACTCCATGTGTTCCGTTTCAAGAAATTCCAAGAATATCATGACATACATAATATGTCAAACACAAGTGCACATTAACTTTTCAACTATATACTTTAGTCCTTTTTGGTCCTTTGTGACTTGGCAAAAGCTTGGCTGTTAATTTAAGCCAACTGTCTAAGTGTGGCCTTTCCTTGCACTGACATGAGTTTTATATAAAGGACTTTAGCAAGCTGACCCAATTTGCTCAGCTCATTAGGTAAAAGTCAGCCAGAAACCTTTTCTATGATTGGCAGCTTACAATGGCGAACTGTACACCTGCATTGCATTTAGTTTCCTTCATGTAGTCGCCTCTGTTCCACTCCACGATTTCTTTTTAGGATGCAAGAAAAAGGAATGAGGAAAGGAAATGAGGAGAAAGTCATCAAGATCGAAAATTTTTGTGAAATAACATTGTTTATTGTTTAATGTGAAATCGTATTACATCAAGAAGAGTTAAACTGGTACATAAAATGGTAATATGTACCAGTTTGAGTTTGAATTCTAAGTTTGAATCTCAGCTGTTCTGTTGACCCGCCGGGCGCCCACACACAAGCTTGAATGGCTATGCCTGTATGGGGTGAAAATGGTCAAACATACATTTAAGCATAACAATTATAAAACAAGAGGATGTAGTTTTTAGTTTCTTTAAAACTTCTTTGCAAGCAGGTAAAAAGATGCAGTGACATGTCAAAAGGGGGCATGTGATAGACTCAGCCCAGGTGGTGCTTTTAGCATAATTCCAACAGGAGGGAACTGGAAATTAATTTGTGATCAAATTCAAGGTCATAGGCTGAGGGTGTAGGATCTAGGATGTATAGGCTCTTTGGAAAACACCTCTTGTATTAGTCATTAAGGTTGAAAGATGCCTACAAAGATGTGGTAAAATAGTTGTTGCATTTCCATTACTGCATACACCGATCAGCCTTAACATTAAAACCACCTCCTTGTTTCTACACTCACTGTCCATTTTATCAGCTCCACTTACCATATAGAAGCACTTTGTAGTTCTATTGTACAATTACTGACTGTAGTCCATCTGTTTCTCTGCATGCTTTGTTACCCCCCTTTCATGCTGTTCTTCAATGGTCAGGAACCCCGCAGCACCACTACAGAGCAGGTATTATTTGGGTGGTGGATCATTCTCAGCACTGCAGTGACACTGACATGGTGGTGGTGTGTTTGCGTGTTATGCTGGGATGAGTGGATCAGACACAGCAGCGCTGCTGGAGTTTTTAAACACCTCACTGTCAGTGCTGGACTGAGAATAGTCCACCAACCAAGAATATCCAGCCAACAGTGTCCTGTAGGCAGCGTCCTGTGACCACTGATGAAGGTCTAGAAGATGACCAACTTAAACAGCAGCAATAGATGAGCGATCGTCTCTGACTTTACATCTACAAGGTGGACCAACTAGGTAGGAGTGTCTAATAGAGTGGACAGTGAGTGGACACGGTATTTAAAAACTCCAGCAGTGCTGCTGTGTCTGATCCACTCATACCAGCACAACACACACTAACACACCACCACCATGTCAGTGTCACTGCAGTGCTGAGAATGATCCACCACCTAAATAATACCTGCTCTGTAGTGGTCCTGTGGGGGTCCTGACCATTAAAGAACAGGGTGAAAGCAGGTTAAAAACATGCAGAGAAACAGATGGACTACAGTCAGTAATTGTAGAACTACAAAGTGCTTCTATATGGTAAGTGGAGCTGATAAAATGGACAGTGAGTGTAGAAACAAGAAGGTGGTTTTAATGTTATGGCTGATCAGTGTATTTCCCACACAAAACAAAACAAAATTAAACAAAACCAAAGGAAACGTACAATTACAATGCTTTTGGCATGTAAGGCACAAATTGTTAAAAGTAATAGCCTCTTTTGTTAATTGATTAACCAGTTACTACATTTAACAGGTAAACTGTGCCAACACACATTTGGCACACTCATTTTGTCTTTATATATTGGATATTTTGCTGGTTGCAGACATTATATTCTTCTATTCATGCCATTCAGCTGACAGCAATTAGTGAAGACTGTAGGCCGTGCGAGGAACACTGAGTGCTAATCCATGTTTGGTTACCCGTTACATTCATTTATTGTAATGGAAGAAAGGTTTCAAACAGTAAATGAATGTACACTCTTCTATTCAAGCAAAAGGCAAGCACTAATGCAGAATCTTTTCCTGGAAATATCATTCATCTGACCTTTTAATTATGGACAATGCTAAAGAAATACCTAACCTTTGTGTTTTGGCAGGGCAGCCTTTATCTGAATGTCTAATGGACATGAGAACTTGGAGAAGTAAAAGATGAAAAGATTTTTTTAATAGTAAAAAATTGTCAAGACGTCTGAATAAAATAAAATAAAATAAAACAATTAATGTAACTGCCAGCAGAGGGAAACTTATTAAACTGATATATTTAATTAATTACTTATTAAAAAGTTTGATAATAATGTAGACAGTTTAATATTTAAACAACTGTAGTATGTCTTTTTACATTGATTATTTGTTTAGATTTTAAACCAGAAAATTTAATGAGATTAGAACTCTAGGGATAGACTCTAGGGTTAAATAATAATAAAAAAAAGTTTTAGTGAATTTTAGGGGTCTTTAAACTGGAAAATACAACAAAAGCTTTGCTAATGTCTTTGTCAGTTTACATAAGACAAACTTACATTCTTAACCGCTTATCCAATCAGGGTCGCAAGGTGGTGTGTGTGTGTGGGGGGGGGGGGGGGGGGGGGGGGGGTGTTCTGGAGCCTATCCCAGCTTTCAATGGGTGCACACAGTAACACGCCGGACAGGGCGCCAGTCCATCGCAGGGCAGACACATACACACACACCCATTCACCTATAGGGCAATTCAGTGTCTTCAATTTAGCTGACTGCATGTTTATGGACTGTGGGAGAAAACCGGAGCTCCCAGAGGAAACCCACACAGACATGGGGAGAACATGCAAACTCCACACAGAAGTTCGATCCCACCTGGACTTAAGGCAGGAATACCCTTGATTCAAGTGTTTCTCTCTTTGCCAGACAACAATACACAATGTCCAAAAATAAACTACTAGAGTCGCCCCCCACACAAAACAATCTGACCACATCAACCGGCAATTTTAAACCTCACTGAATACCCCCTCCCCTATGTTACAGATTCTATACAAAATACTATTACCACCAAGCAGTGTTCAGGTGGCTATTACGCTAGCCCACCACCGATGAGATCTAGGTTTGAATCCCAGTGGTGCAATCTTCTGGCCTAGCGTCTACACATGATTGCTATGTTTGATGGAGGGCAAAGCCATGTCCACTCTATTAGACACTCCTACCTATTTGGCCCACCCTGTAGATGTAAAGTCAGAGACGGTCGCTCATTTATTGCTGCTGTTTGAGTTGGTCATCTTCTAGACCTTCATCAGTGGTCACGGGACGCTGCCCACGGGACGCTGCCCACGGGGCGCTGGTGGCTGGATATTTTTGGTTATTGGACTATTCTCAATCCAGCAGTGACAGTAAGGTGTTTACAAACTCCAGCAGCATTGCTGTGTCTTATCCTTATATACCAGCACAACACGCACTAACACACCACCACCATGTCAGTGTCACTGCAGTGCTGAGAATCATCCACCACCTAAATACTACCTGCTCTGTGGTGGTCTAACAAAGCATGCAAAGAAACAGATGGACTACAGTCAGTAATTGTAGAACTACAAAGTGCTTCTATATGGTAAGTGGAACTGATAAAATGGACAGTAAGTGTAGAAACAAGGAGGTGGTTTTAATGTTATGGCTGATCAGTGTATGTATATATGACAAATTAAGGCATTCTATTAAAAGTGGCACTAAGCCTGTAAACTTGTTAAACAAGGCAATACAATTCAAACAAACACTTCAGTAGTTCTCAAACACGATCCTCCAACTCACCAAAAGCAACAAAGTAATAAACCAAGACATGTCTGCTTTAATGGATGAACTGGTTTTCCCAAGAAAACAATTGACACCATTTGTCACCAATGATTACGTCTTCTTCGCGTCAACCACTGAACTGTATGGTTCAATATTCCACTCTCTGAATCATCACTGTGTTTTATTTGATAAGCGTCGAGCTTCACAAGCTGTACTCTGTCATGTCGTCAGTCATGATGGCCCACTGGGGTCTGGATTAATTTATTAGACTTTTTTTTACTCTATTTTGTAATTGTCAGTTCCACTTCAAGTACACATCATCCTTAAACGTCATAGTGACAGAATTTCATTATATTTGAGTCTACTTCGATTATGAGGCTCGGCCTAATAGAATGATTTATCACTGCTAGCTTAGTCACCTGATACTGTGGCGGAAGAATCAGTATCATAAAAATGACCTTTTTATTATGATTGGCTGTAGTGTAATGTAATGTAGTCACTGACTAAATTGATCTGGTTAAGATTGTACGACATACTGAGTCACTCTGTTGTTTGTTTATTTAAGTAAACAAACAATATGATCATAATAGGTCACAATTCAGATGCACTAAAAACAATAATAATGTAATAGGATGTGTCATCCTACAAGTACTGCACCAAGAACTGAATTTTATAAAATGAATACATGTCCATGTTTATTGCAAGAGAGCTGAGCCAGAATCTACTTTAACACATCCTCTGCAAAACAGGTGCAAAAATACCACCGGGATTAATGGCAGTCATTTTACTCCAGCCTCTCCTAAATCCTATTAGTGCTTGAGAGCTTTGCCATTTTGGTAAATTACTCTGAGGTGTATTTTGCAACTGGGACAATGTATTCAGCCTATCAGTCCCAAATGTCCTATTCAGGTGTATGTTCTGTATGAGTCATCATCAGTGTTGTGTAGATCACCCAATACTCATTCCTCAGTAAAATAAGAAAAGACTCCCAAAAGAAGATACACCGATGAGGCATAACATTATGACCACCTTCCTTATGTTGGTTCCCCTTTTGCTGCAACAAACTGTGATGCACTGTGTATTCTGACACCTTTCTATCAGAACCAGCATTAACTTCTTCAGCAGTTTGAGCTACAGTAGCTCGTCTGTTGGATCATTTTTTTCTACTTCTAACACATCAACTTTGAGGATAAAATGTTCATATTCTGCCTAATATATCCCACCCACTAACAGGTGCCATGATGAAGAGATAATCAGTGTTATTCACTTCACCTCATAATGTTATGCCTAATCGGTGTATAGTATAAACAAGTGTTAATGGATAAGACTCAATGTGCAACCTGATCTGCTATCTGTACCTAAATTTGTGACCATGTTTTGGAAGCACTCATCATTTATATCAGGCTGTGTCATTTTAAAATCAGATAAAACTGTTTATTCCAGGGTTAACTCTGGCTGGAGGACCAAGATAATAAAAAATAAATATATTAATCTTCATTTATTATCAGATTATAAGAATTGATAACTTGAGTCATTGAAAAGCCATTGGATAGAGAAGACAAATAGTACAAGGAAAAAATATCATGGTACTAGTCTCCTTCCATCTCAAGGACATTCTCTCCCACTCAAACTTGCCTGAAAGCCACTCCAGGGTTATTTGTATGTTTCAGATAATTCCAAGTTTGTGTTAGCTTTGAATGAGGTTTTCTTTATTTATTTGTACCTAATTGCATTTTTGTACCTAATCTCCCTGTCCCTGCCTCTCAGCAGCACACCAATAGCAAAATGCTGCCACCACCATGTTCCACAGCAGGTGGAGGGGGGGCTAGGTACACAGTAACACCCAGTCCATCGCAGGGCAGACACACATACACACCCAATTCAGTGTATCCAATTAACCAGACCGCATGTTTTTTGGACTGTGAGAGGAAACCGGAGCTCCCGGAGGAAACCCACGCAGACGGGGAGAACATGCAAACTCCACACAGAAAGGACCCGGACGGCCCCGCCTGGGGATCGAACCCAGGACCTTCTTGCTGTGAGGCGACAGTGCTACCCACCGAGCCACCATGCCGCCACGACACAACCAAGTGTGCAAAAAGTTAAGTGTCTGAATACTTAATAACTCAATCCAAACTGTCACACTCTTAAACCCCTCAACAATTACTATGATTCCCAGCTTAAAAACCAAACAGAAAACTGCAGTGACTTCCTAATACAAGCTTTTTCTTTTTCTGAGCATGACATAACAAGATGGTTAACATTTCATCTACGGTGACAAGATCCCAGTCCTAATTAAAATTCAAATGAATTGCAGTTATGATTACAGTCATATTAATGTGGGAGGCTCAGCAGGCATCGCTTATGCTCCTCACAGAGACTTCAAACTGTTTTCAAATTCATTGGTTTTCATTTGTGCCAAAACAAAATGTACTGATTTATAAACATATTTCATTTGTAATTTACATTCATATCTGTACATTTTATTTTCAGAAAGCATTTTAAAAATTAATAATGAAATACATATGCAATATGGACAAGTATTGGGACAATGTTCCTAATTATTGATTTCTTGTGTTTTAGCCACAACAGTTGCTAACGGGTGTAATAAACCAATGATATAAAGGAAATTATATGCTTCTAATTTCTAACTAGCTTCAGCAACAGTTTAGGGAAGGCCCTAAGACATGAAGAAAATCTTGAATCTTGGTTTGAAGAAACTCCAGTGACCTGCACAGAGCCCTGACCTCCCCACTGAACAGCTTTGGAATGAGTTAGAAGTAAGTGTCCAGGCATACAACTGCTCTTTTGACCCACAGACACACAAAGTCTTGTGAGAAGAGGCTGTTGTTATAGTCGAGTAGATCACACATAGGTCACTTTATTTAAATACCATTTGTGTTTTAAATGGGATGTCCAACAAGCTCATGGTCAGGGGTTCAAATACTTTGGCCATATAGTGTATTTCATATACTGCACTGGCTACACAGACAATTCACTTCCATACAAAACACTGTTTCACAGTCTCTATATTCACAAACGTACCAGTTATACCAGAAAGAAAAATAAATATAATTATATCATAAATAAATGAACACACACCAGAAAGAATTCGTTCATTTATTCATTGTCTGTTTTACCACTGCTTTATTCTATTATGGGTCACAGTGGGTCCAATTAACTGGCGGAAAGGCAGGAAACACCCCAGACAGGTCGCCAGTCCATCACATTGCAAACACACACACATACACATCACCATTACATTAAAACCACATCCTTGTTTCTACGCTCACTGTCCGTTTCATCAGCTCCACTTACCATATAAAAGCACTTTGTAGTTCTACAATTACTGACTGTTGTCCATCTGTTTCTCTGCATGCTTTGTTAGCCCCCTTTCATGCTGTTCTGCAATGGTCAGGACCTCCACAGAATAAGTATATTTGGGTGGAAGATCTTTCTCAGGACCGCTGTGACACTGACATGGTGGTGGTGTGTTGTCACTGTCACTGTTGGACTGAGAATAGTCCACCAACCAAAAACATCCAGCCAACAGCACCCCATGGGCAGCGTCCTGTGACCACTGATGAAAGTCTAGTAGATGACCAACTCAAACAGCAGCAATAGATGAGCGAGCATCTCTGACTTTTCATCTACAAGGTGGACCAACTAGGTAGGAGTGTCTAATAGAGTGGACAGTGAGTGGACACGGTATTTAAAAACTCCAGCAGCGCTGCTGTGTCTGATCCACTCATACCAGCACAACACACACTAACACACCACCGCCATGTCAGTGTCATTGCAGTGCTGAGAATGATCCACCACCTAAAAAATACCTGCTCTGTGGGGGTCCTGTGGGGGTCCTGATCATTGAAGAACAGGGTGAAAGCTGAAAATGAACAGCTGTGATTGCAGGTGGAATCTAGGACCATGGTAGAAATGGGACCATGGTCCGTGTGTATTTGCTGTCAATTACAGGTAATTCTTGGAGGTTCCTTTAAACGTGCTCTAGTCCTTTCCTCAGAGTAAGTAAATAATATGGATTATTATATGACAGTAATTCGACAATTTCTACCACAAGAAGAGTGAAATTAAATTGTGTCTTGCGTGTAACTGTAACTTAATATTAAATGAAGAAAACACTTCATTCTACTTAGGTTTTGTTTCATTTTGAATTACATTCTGAGCCTGAGAACACTGCAATCTTCTAAATGGCTGCAACTCATAAAGACAATATTAGGACTATCTTATTATTTCCAGGGTTATAATGAGGCAGGCAAAACAGTTATTTTCCCATTCAAATATGATTTCTAACCCTTCATCTGCTAATGTCCTTCAATTTCCCTCTCTAATCAAATTTACTCAATGGCTGGCTAAAATCCAAGCGCTAGATCTATTAAAGGTGGAAGGTGTTGGGTTATGTGTGTTCTTCACACAAAAGATCCTCCATCTGGGTTCAAACAGAAAGGAAATAGAGTGCGTTTTGTGCTGATTTAAAGCGACAGCAGGAATCTCTACTATTGGCTAAAGGAAAAATAAAGTGTGACAGCTCATACTTCTAACAGCTCGGGTTTACATTCAGTTCCTTTTGAACAAAACAGCTTACCTTGACTGTCTGATCCACAGTTCAAATGATGCCCTGATGTTTAAATGACAGGGAATAGAAGCTTTGCCTAATTTTTATAAAACGACAGTATATACTGATCAGCCATAACATTAAAACCACCTCCTTGTTTCTACACTTACTGTCCATTTTATCAGCTCCACTTACCATATAGGAGCACTTTGTAGTTCTACAATTACTGACTGTAGTCCATCTATTTCTGTGTGTTGTGCTGGTATGAGTGGATCAGACACAGCAGCACTGCTGGAGTTTTTAAATACCGTGTCCACTCACTGTCCACTCTATTAGACACTCCTACCTAGTTGGTCCACCTTGTAGATGTAAAGTCAGAGACGATCGCTCATCTATTGCTGCTGTTTGAGTTGGTCATCTTCTAGACTTTCATCTGTGGTCACAGGACGCTGCCCACGGGGCGCTGTTGGCTGGATATATATTTGGTTGGTGGACTATTCTCAGTCCAGCAGTGACAGTGAGGTATTTAAAAACTCCATCAGCGCTGCTGTGTCTTATCCGCTCATACCAGCACAACACACACTAACACACCACCATGTCAGTGTCACTGCAGTGCTGAGAATGATCCACCACCCAAATAATACCTGCTCTGTAGTGGTCCTGTGGGGGTCCTGACCATTGAAGAACAGCATGATTCAGATTCAGACCCACAGTGATCCTGACCAGGATAAATTAGTGGGCCCTTGAGCAAGGCCCCTAATCCTCTCGGCTCAAGGGAAGCTATACAATGGCTGACCCTGCACTCTAACCCCAGCTTCCAAGCAAGCTCAGATGTGCGACGAAAGAATTTCATTGTACTGTACATCTGTATATGTATGTATGACAAATAAAAGGCATTCTATTCTATTTACTACATGACTGCTGCAATTACGACCTCTGCTGGCTGATCGATGGCGCCTGCATAGAGACGTAGAATAATGGAGATTAGTGCTGGACTCTCTGTGCAGTATAGAGATCTACATTTGAACCCACCTCATGCAAGTGAAAAAAAGCGGTTGGCTTATGCACACTTGTCGGAGGGGGGCGTGTGTTAGTCATAACTCTTCTCGATCAGGAGTGGAGGTCTGCAGCAAGTAGAATTGGGAGTAAAATTGGGGGAAGATGCATAAAAACCCTCCCTTTGTCTGTACGTGATTAATTTCATTTCTTCTTGTTTTCTGTCCTTGCACCTCACATCATTAAGAAATGTTCATTGTAATTATGTGTCATTATCGTGTGTCATTTTTTTTATTTTTATAAAAACGAGCAAGAAGTGCAAAGAATGAAGTGAATCGCAAGCCAAGTCACTTATAAATATGAATGGCCCCAATATGAGCAACTTTCAAGGACTTTTTCCCCCGAGTGGCAGCAGCTGTCTAAGGTTGCGAGTTTAAATCACAATGATGCCATAATTGGCACTTAAAACGACTTGTTCGCATCATTAACATAAAAGATTCAGTCCCTCACGAACACTAGTGCATGTTTAGTTGTTTAAATTAGCATCACATCATGCATGTGCTTAAAAATTTATACTTCTATATAAGCACAGTGTAGTACTTAGAGGAAATGTTATCTGGACGGCCAAGAGACACAAACAAATCTAACATGAATTAGAAGCTGCTGGGACATGGGTGACAACGTCCAACATCAAGCAAGCATTACTTAGAAGCTGCCATGCAAGAAAACCAACAAATATCAGTTAGGTTTTTTTCCCAGAGCAGGATTTGTGGACAGTATCGGATACATTCCAGCAGCTTTTTATTTCTGACAAACCAGCATGAGGTAGGGGTTTGAGTATTGGCAAAACACCTCGGTATTGTGTAGATTTTTAAGGGTGTGGTCAAACAAGCCCTAGTTATACGAGCACAGAGAAGTCACCAGCTATTATCAATTAAAATGATGAACCAATTAAAGTAATTAGGAAAATGTTGTAAAGTTAAATGACATTTTAGTGCTTTTTTACCCTATGCCATCTAATTTGCTGTATATGTAGTTGTGACTGTTGAATTATTTTCCACATACTGTTAAATGATTCATTAGAATGAATCATTAGAAAGTTTTATACAACAAAGAACACCAATCTTTATTTAACCACGGTTCTCAATGTCCACAAAACGCCTCACCTGTTTTTCTTCCCTTCCAACCCTTCCAACAATGCCCATTTCAGTACACTTCCCGTCAACTGCATTCATTCATCTGAAGGTTAGCGTTCAGCGCCTTACCTAACCTGTGAATAAAAAATGCAAACCACATCTTCTGATGCAGACAGGCACTTCAGTCATGCTCTTAAAAAACAGATATCATTTAGTTCCTCACCCACCTGATGAAAGGAAATGCTCCTAATACTTGTTGGCTCATCTGTCTGGGCCTCGGAGGTTGCTGCAGTATTTTTTCGGCTTTCTTAAGGAGAATAGGCAGTCCTTGATATGTGGGTAATGAGTCTGCATATAAAAGACTTTGCTACGTGCACTTTAATGAGAAACTGTCAGTTCAGGAAGTTCCAGTTCAGAGTCTCGGAGGCGTTCTGCTGCAACCCAGGGCTTTGTTAGATTTTAACTCAGTATCACTTTTATTAATGTCACAAGGTGCTTTGTGCTTTAGATGAAATGGATGAAAAATATACCTGGGTTTTTTCTTACCACCTGAGAATCTGTCTACTACTAATAAACAACTGTAATATTCCTTATGCCGCCAGAATTTCTCACTACTTACTAGATCAATAACGCCAACAATTTGCCACATTGGAGCTGCCTGTTCAGAGGTATGAAAGCTTACTACCCCTATCCATCACTGGATAATTGTCACACTGACTGATTTCAGATAATTAAACAGAACATCACGGGCCTGTCTGAAAACCTAGTGCTCTGTCTACATGGACACACTTACTTCATCCTACACACTACTGAGAAGAAGGCTGTCTGAATTCTTAGATACCTTAAATGCTGCCTACTGAGGTGCCTTAATTGTAAGTGATAGTCTGACTGAAGAACGAAGGAGCATACAATGCTTCCTTAGCAGTGAAGGCCATCCCAGCATTCAGTGCGGCACAACTTTTCTCACAAAAAATGACAAATATGGTGGACGGGTTTTTTCAAATGTAAATAAATTTAATTTGTATAAAGGTGCACAAAGGTACACAGAGGTACGCTGAGGGGGGGTTTGTGCCTCAGCCCATTGGTTTAAACTGCCTGAGGTTAACTGTGTTAGCTTAGAGAGCGAAAACTGCAGTGACTGTCTAAGTACTGCGCCTAAATAAATAATATGCCTTATGGGTTCGATGTCTTATTAGAATCCTCTCTACTTAGGCAGCTCACTAGGTAGGCAGTAGGCAGCAAGGCAGCTCACTAGGTTTTTAGACACACCCAATGTTACACAAAAAAGCTGACTAAAACATCTTATAAAATACCTTGATTTCAGGAGCAAAGATATTCAAGGTGCTCATCATCCATGCTCCATTGGCTACCCAATCAACCAGCTTACCAAATTTAATTAAACATATCCAGGCGTGATTGTTGCCAGCCCTGTACAAAATCAATCTCACTTATCTAGACGTCAAGATTCACCTTAAAGTCTGTGCAGAAATTCACAATCAAAGTGTTATTTAAAAAAAAAGAGAAAACATGACACATTTGGTGATTTTATCCAGGATTTGACCATCCTGCTGTGTTCCAAACACCACATTATTTAATACATTTGTTTGGTAATTATTTCCTTACCAGTAATGAGATTAATATATTGAAAACACTGTAAAGTAACTTGAATGTGGTTGTGTATTTGGTTACCTTACACTGAGACCTGTTGTGTATTTGGTTAGGTTCCTCTGAGGGTTGTTGTGTATTTGGTGAGCTTCCTCTGGGGGTTGTTGTGTATTTGGTTAGGTTCCTCTGAGGGTTGTTGTGTATTTGGTTAGGTTCCTCTGAGGGTTGTTGTGTATTTGGTGAGCTTCCTCTGAGGGTTGTTGTGTATTTGGTGAGCTTCCTCTGAGGGTTGTTGTGTATTTGGTTAGGTTCCTCTGAGGGTTGTTGTGTATTTGGTGAGCTTCCTCTGAGGGTTGTTGTGTATTTGGTTAGGTTCCTCTGAGGGTTGTTGTGTATTTGGTGAGCTTCCTCTGAGGGTTGTTGTGTATTTGGTGAGCTTCCTCTGAGGGTTGTTGTGTATTTGGTGAGCTTCCTCTGAGGGTTGTTGTGTATTTGGTGAGCTTCCTCTGAGGGTTGTTGTGTATTTGGTGAGCTTCCTCTGAGGGTTGTTGTGTATTTGGTGAGCTTCCTCTGAGGGTTGTTGTGTATTTGGTGAGCTTCCTCTGAGGGTTGTTGTGTATTTGGTGAGCTTCCTCTGAGGGTTGTTGTGTATTTGGTGAGCTTCCTCTGAGGGTTGTTGTGTATTTGGTGAGCTTCCTCTGAGGGTTGTTGTGTATTTGGTGAGCTTCCTCTGAGGGTTGTTGTGTATTTGGTGAGCTTCCTCTGAGGGTTGTTGTGTATTTGGTGAGCTTCCTCTGAGGGTTGTTGTGTATTTTGGTTAGGTTCCTCTGAGGGTTGTTGTGTATTTGGTTAGGTTCCTCTGAGGGTTGTTGTGTATTTGGTTAGGTTCCTCTGAGGGTTGTTGTGTATTTGGTTAGGTTCCTCTGAGGGTTGTTGTGTATTTGGTGAGCTTCCTCTGAGGGTTGTTGTGTATTTGGTGAGCTTCCTCTGAGGGTTGTTGTGTATTTTGGTTAGGTTCCTCTGAGGGTTGTTGTGTATTTGGTTAGGTTCCTCTGAGGGTTGTTGTGTATTTGGTTAGGTTCCTCTGAGGGTTGTTGTGTATTTGGTTAGGTTCCTCTGAGGGTTGTTGTGTATTTGGTTAGGTTCCTCTGAGGGTTGTTGTGTATTTGGTGAGCTTCCTCTGAAGGTTGTTGTGTATAATCCCAGCCATCACAGAACACATTATGAAGTGTACTAAAGGTGCACTGAAAGCAGCATGTGCCTCCAGTGTGTGTGCATCTGTAGTCACTGAAGCACACTATAGGTGAAAGGTTGGACATGAGAGAGCCCCAAATCCACGCCACTAATGGCTCTCATCTGTGATAGTGTGTAATTACCCATATTGTCTACATCCACTGGCAGAGCACTTTACGTCCCCTTTTAGCTTGTTAAGAAACATACGTCTAATTACACGGCAGGAAAGGGGTACAAAATGTTCTGAATGGATAAAACATCTGTGTTTTGGCATTGATGATGGAAGAATGAATTAGACTCAGCGAGAGGGAAATGAAAAAGAAAAATCAATGACTGGTTTATTTGGTCTAGCAGATGTGCAAACACTGATGTTATTTAGTGCAAGAAGAATGTAAGTGAAGTGAAAGAAATCCTTAGAAGGTTATTACCCGACATGTAGACATGTGCTAAATCTGGTTACTGAGTAAAACTGTCCAATTTTGGTGAACAGACTGATGTTCTCTGAGGTGTTTTCAGTGCACCTGTGTGTTTTCGCTTCATTTCACAGGTAACTGATCGGCTTTAATGCAAATGTGCTGTTTCATGATTGTAGCCAAAACCTTAGCAACAAGCTTCCAAACAAGCATAAACAAACAAGTTTACAAGCTATTTAGTCACTGTATTAAAATCTATGTATGCCATATACGAGGGATCTTCAAAAAGTTTCCGCACTTTTATATTTTGGTTGTAAACGATGAGGGTGCAGGAGTAGTAATCGGTCGTGTCTGAGAGACTGATAGAGAGCTTATAGTCCGGATTTAGCGCCATCTGATTTCCACTTTTTTGGACCACTTAAAGAAGCTTTAAGGTGAAGAAGATTTTCATGTGATGATGTGAAAGCAGCGATGCTTCAGTGGCTACGCTAATGACATTAAAAAGTTGGTACAATGCTGGGAAAAAAATGCATCGGAAGGTAACAGTGTACAAAAGTGAAGTCATTTGTTTTCGAAATTCTTAATAAATTTTCGTTTTTTAGAGTTAAAAAAGTGTGGAAACTTATTGAAGAACCGTCGAATAAAGCTTTCCTGTGCTTAAGGTTTCATTATTAAACAAAGGGTTCCAGTGGTTGGGATGTTTTTTATTTATTTTACTACTTTGCATTTTTCACAATTGTCCTCCCAATCTAGTCGTATTCAATTACCCGATTTGCATTATGCTTCCTCTCTACCGATGCTGATCTCTACTCCTCATTGAGGAGAGCGAGACTGACACCCCCCCCCCCCCCCCCGACAGGTGCGCCGTAGCCGACTGCATCACCTGCACGAGGCGAGTTTATATGCGGACCAGCTTTGTGTATGGAGAGCCACACCCTGATTAATGCATTATTCCTCAACTCTGTGCAGGCACCATCAACCAGCCAGCACAGGTCATAATTGCATTAGTTTTGAGGTCCCAGCTCTGGCTCTCATCCTGTATGAATAACAAGCCAATCGTTGTTCATGTAGCCGCCCAGCCTGCCGGATGGCAGAGTTGGGTTTCAAACGGACAAGCTCTGGTGTGCTAGCGTGTTTTACTGCAGTGCCACCTGAGCAGCAGGATGTTTTTATAAAACAAGTAGCAATCATGGTTGAAATAAGCCACCAAAATAATCAAACAATGCTTGTAAAAGTTATTTCAAATGTAATATAAATTTTTTACCAAGTCACAAATGGAAACCCAAATGATCTCACAAGATTTTACAAACTGCTATCAGACGAATGATAAATAAACAAGGTAAGATGGAAACCAGGGGTCACTCTACAACAGTTGCAAAATGACCTGAAAACAGCTGGAACAACAGTTCTGCCCACACACAAAGAAAACAATAAGCAATAAAACTGTAGCTCAGTCATCTCTGTTCCTACAACCGATGCAAAACTCCTCTGCTAGAAGCACAAAGAAGCACAGAGCTGTTCATAAATGACAATGATTCATCTTATCGGGTTTCGGTGGAAAAAAAGATTGCGCCGTGATTCCAAGAACACCACACCCACAGTCAAGTATGGAGGATGGAGCATAATGAAATGAAGCTACTTATCCACAAATGGACATAATACGTCATTAAAACCATGAATAATATAGGATACAAAGGATGTTTTATAAAGGAAATTGAAGAAACTGGACATTTTAACAAGGAACATTTAAAAAAATGAATATAATGGTGCTTGCATGGTCTAGTCAATCTCCTGACTTGAGTCTCTTTAAAATTCCTTTAAATTGTGTACTGACTAACCCACACTTGTCTTTTAGTGACTAAATACCACATAGCCACATAGTGACTGTATACAAGCCAAGCAATTGAGGATTAAAAGACTTGCTCAAGGGTCCAACAATTGCAACCTGGTAAAAGTGGATCTTCAGATTACTAGTCCCTTTAAAGTTCCTTTAAATGTGTACTGACTAACCCACACTTGTCTTTTGGTTCCACTCCCATCACTTTTTAAGGTTAGCACTGTTTCTAAACTGCACTGTGTATGTTGTATTGTTTGCATTTGTGCTCTGTGTTGGTCCTGGAGGAACGTTGTTTCATTTCAATATGTACTTGTATACAGCTGAAATGACAAAAAAAACCTTGTAAGATTTATTAGGGTTTTAGAATTGCAAGTTCATCAAAAAAACTTTAGAACCTTGGGAAATTAAGATAGTTTGCTAAAAGGAGAAAGATTGAATCAAATGCTGCACTAAAGCAGTAGTAGCTCAGGGGGGTTTGGTCTGTCAGTCCTGGATTCTGTAAAGTTGCTTTGAGACAATGTCTATTGTAAAAAGTGCTATACAAATAAATCTGACTTGACTTAGTGGTTAAGGTACTGGACTAGTAGATCACTAATTGAAGCTCGACAACTCCTTTAACAAGGCTGTTAATCCTAAATGGCTTTTATTGTGTTCAGTAACACAATGTAAATTATGGTAGATCATTAGTAAGAGCGTTAGTAAGTAAGTGAGTAAGTACAAGTCAGCTTAAGTGCTTAGTAAAGACACACCACTTAGTAAGAAATTAGAAACCCATGCTGTTTCTTTAAGGTTTGTTTTCAGTATGTATAGACTGGATTATAAAATACAATACAAAAGTCTTGACCACATACATATTTAAGGCAAAACCCTCTCTTAAATGGAGAAGTCCTAGGAACCATTCATTATCAGAGATGAAGTCCCTGCAGCATGACTGTAGTTGCTTGGCGCCTGGTTTGATTGACTCCAACATGGCAACAGTGCTAATAAGATTGAGGCTAAGCTTAAGAGTTGATAAGTGACATACAAATTAATGGATTACCAGGAACATGGACTCTATAAATCTTCCACTGAAACTAGTTTGTCCTCTGTTATTCTATCTTATGGCATATTCTGACCTGACATCTAAATTTTATTCTTAACACTATCTAAAATCCAGAGCTTTAAACAACATTTAATATGTAGATTATTAAAACAATGAGACTCCGGGAAACTCGGCATCTTTCCACCCATAGAAAAAGCTTAGGCTAATTATCCCACTGGTTATCTACATGCTACAAATCTTATGCTAATCATCCAGCTGGTTATCTGCATGCTGCATTGCTCATGCTAATTATCCAGCTGGTTATCTACATGCTACAAGACACAGATCTGTGTACATTGTGTGTATCTCTGCTATTTTTTTATATTAAAATCTTACTTGTTTGTATTCATGTAGTGCATTTTTGCTGTTAGGTTGCCATCTGCCAGCTAACTCGCTCAGTCTCCGAGTTACTGGTGTACAAACACAAGCCAGTATAACACAGGCCGTGTTGGACTTGGCCTTGGCCTGGCTCATAATCTATGTCCAATTAGGGAGTTTAATGAGTGTGGATGAAACACCTGAACCTAATTAGTAGGGATGTTCACATAGTCATAGGTTTAAAGTGTAGTTTTACAAAAGCATGTGGCTTTATGTAAATAAGTCAACATACTGTATGTTTTTGTACTGTAATTTTAATCTAATTAAAAGGAAAAAGTGGTCACTTTTATATATAATAACTTTTATAGGTAAAATAAATGTAGTGTATTACCACCCTACTCTGAACCTAACATTGCCATGTGTGGGCTTTAGCTTGTTAAAGGATCTACAAGCATTTCCCTGACCCAGATTTACAATAAATATAGAATAGAAGAAACATTTCAGCTAAAAACTAAATATGAAACATACTGTCAGGTGTTCTCAATGTACACCGATGAGGCATAACATTATGACCACCTCCTTGTTTCTACACTCACTGTCCATTTTATGACTATATTTATTAACCATATAGAAGCACTTTGTAGTTTCTCTACATACTTTTTTAGCCTGTTTAACCCTGTTCTTCAATGCCCCACAGGTCCACCACAGAGTAGGTGGATCATTCTCAGCACTGCAGTGACACTGACATGGTGATGGTGTGTTAGTGTATGTGTTGCTGGTATGAGTGGATAAGAGAGCAATGCTGATGGAGTTTCTAAACAACTCACTGTCAATGCTGGACTGAGAATAGTCCACCGACCAAAAATATATCCAGCCAACAGCGCCCCGTGGGCAGCGTCCTGTGACCACTGATGTAGGTCTAGAAGATGACCAACTCAAACAGCAGCAACAGATGAGCGACCATCTCTGACTTTACATCTACAAGGTGGACCAACTAGGTAGGAGTGTCTAATAGAGTGGACAGTGAGTGGACACGGTATTTAAAAACTCCAGCAGCGCTGCTGTGTCTGATTCACTCATACCAGCACAACACACATTAACACACCACCACCATGTCATTGTCATTGCAGTGCTGAGAATGATCCACCACCTAAATAATACCTGCTCTGTGGTGGACCTGTGGGTGTCCTGACCATTGAAGAACAGGGTGAAAGCGGATTAAAAAGATATGTAGAGAAATAGGTGGACTACAGTCAGTAATTGTATTTCAAAGTGCTTTTATATGGTAAGTGGAGCTGGTAAAATGGACAGTGAGTGTAGAAACAAGGAGGTGGTTTTAATGTTATGCCTGATCAGTGTATAAGCTTGTTTTATTTTGCAAAGTGCCAAAAACCCCAAAACCAAGCCAAAACAATGTGCCTGGGATGTGCCTGAGTGGCCAGTACTTTCTTTCTAACTACATAATGGGGAAATTTCACATCTACACAGAGGATAAGCTAGAACTTCTCATGCAGCTGCTTTCTCGAAGCACCACTCCCGAGTCCTTAAAGTAATGCTGGGATATGCTAAGGACACTAATTGGCTTGTTAAGCACGCTTGGCGCCTGACGAGCCAGCCTCCCATGGTTACTTCTGCCCTCCATCACTGTGGATAACCAGCCTCTCGAGTTAATTTCTCCCATGAGTCTTTGAGAGCACGCTTTCTAACATGTGGATGAAACCAGAATACAGAAGAGGAGTTTGGATTGTAACAGAAGTATTTAAAATAATAAATTACGGTGTGTGTGGCTGGGGGGGGGGACTAAATACAGCCACCTTTGTCCTTGTTATTTAATATATATATTATATACACCGATCAGCCATAACATTAAAACCAACTCCTTGTTTCTACACTCACTGTTCATTTTGTCATCTCCACTTACCATATAGAAGCACTTTGTAGTTCTACAATTACTGACTGTAGTCCATCTGTTTCTCTGCATGCTTTGTTAGCCCCCTTTCATGCTGTTCTTCAATGGTCAGGACCCCCACAGGACCACCACAGAGCAGGTATTATTTGGGTGCTGGCTCATTCTCAGCACTGCAGTGACACTGACATGGTGGTGGTGTGTAAGTGTGTGTTGTGTCTATTGTTTGTTTATTAGGATTCTGATGTCATCTTGACGGCAGGTATTTCTAGGTTACACATGATTCATCAGTACAAGTTCAATGTCAAACACCGTCTCCAGTTCACCTCACTGTCTTGTCTTTGGATGGTGAGAGGAAATTGGAGCTCCTGGAGGAAACCCATGCAGACATGGGAAGAACAAACTCCACACAGAAAGGACCCAGACCGCTCCACCTGGGAATCGAACCCAGGACCTTCTTGCTACCCACCGAGCCAAGCAAGGCTTCTTTATGTTCCAAAAAGATGAGGCAAGGTCAATAAAAAGGTCCATGGGTGCAAATCAGGAATACATCCTGGACAGGGCACCAATTAATCACAGGCTAATAAAATGTAACACCTAGGGACATTTTAGATGCAAGAAGTAGCCTAGTGGTTAAGGCACTGGACTAGTAACCAGAGGGTCGCTGGTTCAAGCCCCACCACCGCCAGGTTGCTGCTGTTGGGCCCTTGAGCAAGGCCCTTAACCTTCAATTGCTCAAGCTGTACACTGTGATGTAAGTCGCCGAAAATGTAAATGTAGAGTAGCCGATCACCTCTTGAGATTTTGTTTTCTGGAGATCGGAAAAAATTGAGAAAGTCAACAAGTGTGACAACAATGACATCAAACAAGCAGACATTTGTAGTGGTGCCATGTACATTTTACTTACTAGCTTTGCTATTGCTGTTCTGCTAAGAATATTAAATTATTAATCAATAGAAACAGTAACTTCTGTCTAATCAACTGATTACAAAGCATGTCTGATGCTCAACTGACATAAGTAAACATATGCAGCTTTTTGATCCTAAAACCTCCTGGTCTTTTTGTAACCAAAACGCTCATGTTGGGTGGCACAGCTGCCTAATATTCTAGCCCATCATCACCAAGGCCTGACTGTCTAGTCTGAATGTGCTAACCGCTCATGGCAGAAACCTGATGTCTCTTGGAGGTGCTGACACAAACAATGCAAGCATACGGTACGTTCCGGACGTGCTGAGACAGATGTGCCGGCGTAAACGTGCTGCCAGAGGCTTCACACCTGTCAGTGAAGGCAAGTGCCAGCCTGCGGCTCTCAATGGATCCCTGCTGCCAAAATGCAGAGTTAAATTAAACATATCCAGATTGGAATAATGCAAAAATGAATAAATGTTCTGTGTTGTTGATGAAATATATTTTGTGTAAATTATAGACTTGTCACAGCATGTATATGTTCTCGCAGAAGTGTGATTGGTAGACGAAGAACAGGGGGTAGGACAGGATTATAACAGAAATAAATTTAGATGTTGATTACAAGCCAGGATTTTTGTCTTACATTAAATGTCACATCTGACCTCACAAATGATCATCAGACTGGATAGACACATACATTAATCAGCCATAACATTAAAACCACCTACTTCTTTCTACACTCACTGTCCATTTTATCAGCTCCACTTACCATATAGAACCTTTGAAGTTCTACAATTACTGACTGTAGTCCATCTGTTTCTCTACATACCTTTTTAACCTGCTTTCACCCTGTTCTTCAATGGTCAGGACCCCCACAGGACCACCACAGAGTAGGTATTATTTGGGTGGTGGATCATTCTCAGCACTGCAGTGACACTGACATGGTGGTGGTGTGTTAGTGTGCGTTGTGCTGGTATGAGTAGATCAGACACAGCAGCGCTGCTGGACTTTTTAAATACCGTGTCCACTTACTGTCCACTCTATTAGACACTCCTACCTAGTTGGTCCACCTTGTAGATGTAAAGTCAGAGACGATCGCTCATCTATTGCTGCTGTTTGAGTTGGTCATCTTCTAGACCTTCATCAGTAGTCACAGGACACTGCCCACGGGGAGCTGTTGGCTGAATATTTTTGGTTGGTGGACTATTCTCAGTCCAGCAGGGACAGTGAGGTGTTTAAAAACTCCATCAGCGCTGCTGTGTCTGATCCACTCATACCAGCACAACACACACTAACACACCACCACCATGTCAGTGTCACTGCAGTGCTGAGAATGATCCACCACCTAAATAATACCTGCTCTGTAGTGGTCCTGGGAGAGTCCTGACCATTGAAGAACAGGGTAAAAGCAGGCTAACAAAGCATGCAGAGAAACAAGGAGGTGGTTTTAATGTTATGGCTGATCGGTGTATTTCCACGGATATATTCTAAAGTCTTCCCAGAACAGTATAGGCTGTATTCATAGTAATAAAATGGGGTGCAACTTCATATTGCCAACGGGTTTGAAATGAGATGTCCAAGAAGCTTATGGTGTGGTGACCACATATTTTTGGCTATTTAATGCACAACCCTAAGTTTTTGTTTTTTGCTATTTCATTCACGCATTTTTTCAATTCGTCTACAACTGCTGGAGACTCCGGTCGTGTCCGAGGATGGTCATTTTGCTTGCCTCATGCCCCTCCACCAACCCCTCCAAATACATTTGGAGAGCCACAGCTTTGCTCTGCTCCTTGATGTCTGGCACTGCTTTGCTGCTGTATTATTCAATAGAAGAGCATCATTCTGTTCGCCAGTAACTGTCTCATCAACTGATTGCAGGACGGCTGATTATCTCAACTGATGCAAGTGGATGGTTGTTGCTTTTGAAAGCTGGTTCTGAACCAAAGCCCTGCAATCACTTATAAATGTTCTCTGTTGTTGACAAAATCTATTTGGTATAAATAATAGACTCTTTGCAGCATGTATACCCTTTCTGAAAAAAGAGTGATTGATTAGGAAAAGTAATTTATCAGAAACGTGAGCATTTGGTGGCCTTGTGGTCTTGTTGTCAGGGCTGCGTTAGATTGAAGAAAAAAGAAGCTGCGTGTGGGCGGTTTGCTGTAGCCGCTAATATGCTGCCATGGTTCCTGAGTATGTGTAAATAGGGAATGAACAGAATCGAAACCTAATATGTTTTAATACATAGCAGAATTATGTATGTTTATCCATCAATATACAGACATACAGAAATAACCCAGGGATACTGATGCATTTCACACTGTTTTACCTGTTAGAATCAATACAAGACTCTTTACGGCTGACAGTGTGTAGACACCCTGCTAAGTGCTTCAGCTACACCTATTGTTTGTTTACTAGGATTTTGACGTCATTTTGACGTCAGGTAATTCTAGGTTACACATCAGTTCAAGTTCAGGGCCAATTTTGTATCTTCAATTCAATTCACATTTGCACGTCTTTGGACTGTGAGAGGAAACCCATGCAGACACGGGACGAACAAACTCCACAAAGAAAGGACCCGGACGTGTCCACCTGGGAATTGAACCCAGGACATCACCCTGAATAGGATGCCAATCCATCTTAGGGCCTTGGATATCCCCCCTCCTTAGAAACAGCCAATCATGTGTGTATGTAGACGCCCAACCGATAACTCCTCTGTAGAGTTGAACCCTGGATCCCAGCTGTGGTGGGCTAGCGTAATTTACAGCTAAGCCACCCAAACGCTCTAATAGAGATATACTAACGAAAAATCAAGTGGTTGATATACTAACGAAAATCAAGTGCTTGTTCCCCCTCTGTATGTATAAATAATACACCTCCACATGTCCCACATATCAGGATGACAATTCCCACATTAACAAGGCATTAGGGATCATCAAATAGTATAAGAAGTATGAAAATGATGTCAATTCTATGCTGAGTCCCCACAAATACAAGATCTCAACCCAGTTGTTTTCTGATTGATCTGATACAGATCTCTCAGACATCATCATTAAAACATCAGTTGAGGGACAATCCTTTGGAAGATGGAAAGACATTTCATCCTAGCAGTACATTTCCAGATGTAGAACTGTATATTGTCTGAATGTCCAAGGTCTTATACCATATAAGAAAAGGCAGTTTACCTTATGTTTATCTTAAGAGTGTTCTTTTAATAACAAGTTCTACAAAGTGTGTATTGATATGATGTGTGATGTGCATCTCGATCTGTGATCAAAGATTCTGTCTATGAAAAATACATTTGAAGGAGCCAATAATTTATTACCATGCAATTCAGAACCGCTTTGATTTGATGCACGATGCCAGCATGGTTTGGGATTTTATAAAATTGTCAATAGATGATGCAGTTATAATTGGATACCAACTTTTGCCTAATGAATGATCTTTGCAGAAATATTGATAAATTTGTGTAAAGATTGTGTCAGTGCATACAAATGTGATATATTTTTGATAAGAGCATACCTGGAGAGCTAAATGTACAAATAGGGACTTCAGAGGTTTGAATCGTGTGTCTGCATGGACATGATTGACTTGTCAGTGCGCTCTCAGTGCCGGTTCCAAGCCCAGATAGACATAGAAGGGTTGAATGAATGAACCCAGCTTGTTTGGAAGCTGGGGTCAGAGTCAGCCATTGTACAGTGCCCCTGGAGAAGAGAGAGTTAAGGGCAAAGCTGGGATTCAAACTCTCAACCTTTTCAGATAGCCCAAAGCTCTACTTACTAGGCTACCACTGTCCAGTGTGATGTCAGGAAAAGCGTAAGAGGTCGGGTATGCAAACCAGATCTGCTTTGGTGACCCCTAATGTATTTACAGGAGCAGCCAAAAGAAACAAATGGATAAGCCAGTTAAAAAAAAATACAATACCAAGTATGTGGACACTTGGCCATTGGCTTGTTGAACATCCCACTGCAGCTAAATAAGTCTCCATTCTTCTGCAAAGGCCTGTCACAAATTTTGGGCTGTATGGTCATTTAGTCAAAAGAGCATTTGAGAGGTCAGGCACTGATGTTAAACAAGACTGACCGTCTCACAATCAACTGTCCAGTTCATCTCTAAAGTGTTTAATTGGGCTAATGTGTAGGCTCTGTGCTGGCCAGGAGTTCTTGCACTCAAACCAATCAAAGCATGTCTTTATGGACCTACCGTTATGCACGTGGCACTGTCGCCTCAAAGCAAGAAGGTCCTGGGTTTGATTTCCAGGTGGAGCAGTCGGGTCCTTTCTGTGTGGAGTTTGCTTAAATTGATCCTAAGGAAATGCAAATGAAGGAAGCTCTGTGATGTTAAGTATGATGTCTCTGCAGTATAAAAATGCCTTCAGGTGGTCTCTAATGAGAGGGACGTGTCTGATCGCAGGAGCGCTCTGCTGTAATTTAGGTTAAATGAAAGGATGATTTTTTAAAGCTACGCAGTGTTCCCCAGGGACACGGATCTTTATTAAATTCTCCTTCATCCCATCTAATTAAGATGTCTACTTTTGAATGTTGGCTGCAACCCACATGTTTGTTTATCTACCTCAGTATTGCTTTCTTTTATCCCCTAGAGCCCTTTAGAAAAGAAACCTGTAGGTATACGGGTGGTGAGTAAAATAGCAGATATAGTAAAATATTCTGCATGGGATGGTGGTGTAGCAGATCGTGTGGGGAGCCTAGGTTTGAACCTCGACTTTGGTCAACAAAACATGCCAATGGGTGGACTGGCTTCTCTAGGTATGAGTAAGTAAATGGAAAGGTGATGCATGCAATGTATGTGATGCAACTAATTGACAGACTAACTTATTGACTAAGCAAATGTGTTTTTTATGCTTTCCCTTAATTTAGTCATATCCAGTTACCCATCGCATTGTGCTTCATCTACTGCTGCCTTCACTTTTGACTGAGGAAAGCCGTGAGTAACACATGCCATGATCAATGCATGTGCACTAGCCTCTTTTTCACCTGCATGCTGTGGGTTTATATGGAGATCCGTATCACGCACAGAGTCACCCGTCTCTATGCAGGCGCCATCGTTCAACCGCAGCAGAGATGGTACATTTACATTGACATTTTCGGCATTTAGCAGACACCTTTATCCAAGGCGACTTACAGTACAGTGACAGTATACAGTGAGCAATTTAGGGTTAAGGACCTTACTCAAGGGCCAAACAGCAGCAACCTGGCAGTGGTGGGGCTTGAACCAGTGACCTTCTGATTACTAGTCCAGTAACTGCTAGGCTACAACTGGCCTATGTCCTGCCTTATGACAGCAGTCAGAAGTTTTGAGAACAACTACAATCCTACAATCCCTACCCGATGGACGAGCCAATCGTTGTCCGTATAGGCGCCTGATCTGCCGTTAGCAGAGTTTGACATTTACATTTTCAGGATTTTGCAGACACTCTTATCCAAAGCGACTTACATAGTACTAGTTGATAAGCGCATCTTCCCTGAGTTCCAGGTGGTGGATCAAGGTGAGAGAGACTAGTGGCTCGGAGGTTGTGTGGTACAAAGAGGGGTTTTAGTAGTCCTCTAAGGTAGCTTGGGGCTGGTTCATTTTTGGGTACATAAAACACATTGGAATGTACTTTGACATACGATACATTTTATTCTTACATTTGAAATACATAAATGCTTTGAAAATCTGCATACCCTTCTAGCAATAACAAGAAAAATCATCAAACATTAAATATTGATCCGCACACCATTCTCAACTAACATTTAAAAATACATTTATACAACACAGTGACAGTTCTACCACCTTTTCCCTCCAGGAACCAGATTTAGAGGATTACAGCACTCAGAACACATTCAAAGCTGCATGTAAATATTACAAAAATAAGAAATGTCAGGAGACTTAGTGCCAATGCAATGGGACAAACTTTATCTTTGGAGCACAGACAGTGCCACATGTGTTCATATTAAGCTTTGTTATTTAAGATGTGTTATTGACAACTGTCAGGGCGGCACGGTGGCTCAGCTGCCTTACAGCAAGAAGGTCCTGGGTTTGATTCCCAGGTGAAGCGGTCTACGGTAATTACCTGTCCTGTCATAAATGTAACCAAAGTGTGTAAAATATGACAATAAAATCCTAATAAATAAATAAATCGAAATAGCTACACTCTGTGGAAGATATTTTACAAGTATCTGCGGGTGGCACGGTGGTTTAGTGAGTAGCACTGTCACCTTACAGCAAGAAGGTCCTGGATTCGATTTCCAGGTGGAGCGGTCTGGGTCCTTTGTGACGTTTGCATGTTCTCCCCGAGTCTGTGTGGGTTTCCTCCAGGAGCTCCGGTTTCCTCCCACAGTTCAAAGATGTGCAAGTGAGGTGAATTGGAGATACAAAATTGTCCATGACTGTGTTTGATATTAAAGACTTGTGAACTGATAAATCTTGTATAACCAGTAACTAATGTGACCAAAGTGTGTATTTGAGTGAATTTTGCTATGCTCAGTGTGAGTGTGCATTTTAGTAAGATTTATGATGATTTAGGATGGAGCCTGACAGTTTTCTGACCGTGTCTCAATATAATTTATGTATTTGCATTTTTATTTAACTTTATGTGTTTAAACTTAAAATAAAATTCCGAGCCGCTCAGGTGGCGCAGCGGTAAAAACACACGCTGGATCGCGAATACATTGTTGTTTATGAGCTGCCACAGGAAACAGAAAAAAAAAAACAACACAAAATAAACCATGGTAACTGTGTTACGTCATTGTTGAGATGTCAGAGCCAGATGAATGGATTCTGCCACATAGTCGAGATTGTCGCTGTTGATGGCACTTACGTTCAAACAGCCCTCGGGCAGCAGATAAATGTGCATCCTCTTCAGCAGAAAATTCACCTGTTCAACTGATAAGACAAAATAAATGAAATGCTAAGTAACAGCCAGCTGTCCCTTGACCCTGTAAAATTACCACACTCGTGTTAGACGAGTCACTTATGTTAAAACTCTTGTCCATAATTTGTGGACACCCCCTCGAGTACGCAACAGTAATACAGATACACTATGGGTCTGTTTGAAAACCTAGTGAGCTCTCTACAAAAACGCATTTTACGTCATCATATGCACGCTCCCGAGAACAAGGCATGTCTAAATTCTTAGATACTTTACACAGAACAGAGTTATTTTCAAATGTAAATAAATTCTTATTAATTTTTAATTTGTATCAAGGCAGCTCACTAGGTTTTCAGACAGACTCTATATGGCCAAAACTACTGAATTTACGTGTTTCAACCACAACAATTGCTAACAGGTGTAATAAATCAATTATATGCTTCCAGCAACAGTTTAGGGAAGGCCCTTTCCTGCACACCAAGCAAGGCCTATCAAGACAGGAAGAAAACTCCCATGGCCTACACAGAGCCCTGACCTTAGTCCAACTGAACAGCTTTGGAATGAACTGGAACATCAATTGAGGTTTTCTTGACCAACAGCAGCATTCAGCTATACAATAACTCTTTGGACTGAATGGGTACAAATTCCCAGACATTTCAAAGTTTTGTGAGAAGCCTTTTCAAAAGAGTGGCTGTTGTTATAGCAGAACAGAACACTCTATTTTAATACAATTTGTTTTTGAAATGGGATGTCCAACAAGCTCATGGTTAAGTGTCCAAATACTTTTGGCTACATAGTGTAGAAAGTGCAAATGATTTCAGCTCAATTATGCTCTGATCCCAAAGTCCCACACAAATGTGCAGCCTTTATAACACACAGCAGGACTAATTTTGCTTATTTATTCCATTTTTTCATTAGTGCAGGACCAAGGTAGACGGTGAGAGACATTACGAGTCATGTATGTCTGTAATCACTGAATGTCATATTTTTAAAGGGTGGAACATCTCGTACCAAATGCTAAAAATATTTAAAAAGAGCACAAAATGCTCTCAGTAAATATAAGTTGTCAGTGGTATTTAGAGTGGTATTTAAAAAAAACAGCTGTCAATTTTTGCTGTACATTCTGCACATTTTGCCAGATGAATCATTCACTACAGAATAACATGTACGTAGTAATGTGACCTTTTTATGTTAGTTTATATTCAGGTGTTTTTGCTAACACGTGTATAAAATCAATTGGAGGCCAATAAAACATGGACTAATAAAACATGGACTATTATCATCCATGGTCTTCCTATCAGTGTTGCCTTTGATGACCTTCAGAGTACCCTCATTAGTTAGTCCCTACCTAATTCGCGACTGTGAAAATCGAATCATGGACTGTGAAATTTACAATTTGCTGTGAAATTCAAAATGTAAGGGTTGTTTTTAGTGATTTAACATTTTTAATTCGCTTAGCATATAAAATATGTGGAGGTTCTAGAAAGTCTACGGCAATGAAGTTAGTGTAACAGACTTTTCTGTAGTGTAGTGTGCTGACCATGTCTGATGTATGTAATTAGGCATTAGAGTTTTCCATTAATCAATGGAAAAGTGTGCTTCTTTACACATGTGATCATCTCTCTGTAGAAGTAGAAAGAAAGAATAAGCCAGAAAAGTATTAAGCTCCCGATAGTTCATCTATGTACAGTTTATGTCTTACTTAATAAACTCAGCAAACTCTAAAGACGCTCAGTTACATTAGCAATCGGTTAGTCAAAATGGCCAAGATGTCGAAGTGTAAAGCAGCTAAAAACACGAGTTTGGAAATCTCCCAACCGATTATGTGGACGCAGGGGGGTCAAAACAATTTATGAGTGTTATTTAAGGATTGCTGTTAAATGTGTCACTTTTCTTCAAATATCTGTGAAATCTGTCATTTTTGAAAACAAGGTCCTTGAAATTAAGCACATTTTCCCATGAATTTAGCAGGGCCCTACTCATTAAATGTGCTATGGACTGGACTATGACCATAATTTTTGGGTTTGTCCCAATAAATCTATTGCTGATCCTACTCAAACATGTCTTGGTACTTCAGTGACCCATAGATGTGACAAAATACTTGTGACAAAAAAGGAATACAAGGGACGTAATACACAAACTAATCAAGGGTTGATGGGAAAGAGGTGCTGACAATGAACAAAGGAGACACATGAGAAGACACAATAATTGTGAGCCAGGCCTGACTTTACAAATACTCTCTTAACTAAATTTTGTGGAAAGCCTTCCCAGAAGAGTGGAGGCTGCTGTGACCACAAAGTGGTGCAAATCCATAGTAATGCCCATTGTTTTGGAATAAGATGTCTGACAAGGACTTCAGGTGCATTCACATGAGAAGCGGCAAAACTGCCAACCTCAGCGCAAAACGCAGATTTCACTCTTTCACTTTTAAACTTAAACTGTTATAGCGTGAGGTGCTGAGAAATAGCGAGAATCAGATTTTCCGAGAGTCTTAAACATTTATCATTCAGCAAGCTTAACATGGTTTAATGTACTAAAAGAACGACACAGGAACACTAACCCTCTCTTATTTATTACTGCTCATAAGTTCTCTCCATTAATAGGTCGTTGTTTTAATACAATAAGTCACATTAAGCATCAAGTTCTTTTCCCGTTAAGCGTTGTTCGTACTGCCTGGCTCGCATTTACTGCATCATATCAAACAGTTAGTCTCATTGGAGGCGCTTTAAAAAAGGTAACTGGCAAACTGGGTCAAAGTTCAATCAGGTGAATCAAGAGCCCAATGCAGCAAGAGTGCCACACTCCATAGGAAACAATGGCACAGCAGGTGCAAAAGCGGTTTTGCTGCTTCTCATGTGAATGTGCCCTTAGTGTCCAGAAAAGTTTGGATACACTTGTAAATGGCGTGTATAGCACAGCATTTCATTGGTTTCCACACCTGTTGTTTTTCTGTAAGTGAACAATTGAGATATACTGTATGTGTCTAACCATCTGGAAAAGTATAATGTTGTCACGAGCCCACTGTTCCATGTACTCCTTAATATGTGCATTCAAACTAGCCCTATTTTTATAATTTAATAATCACTAACAGGGACTTGATACAGACGTAAAGGACATTTCTACACCACCAAATTAATACATTTATAACATTAATATATATGATCCAGCAGAGCAAAGAACACAATACCTTGTATACAAATAACATATAACTCAATTATTTCCTTTTATATCAACTTAATAGAGTGCACATCTCTCACCAGTCAGTCCGATACAGCAGTATAGTCCTCCCGACTTAATCAGGTGATCCCAGGGGCCTGGACTCCCAAGCAGTCGCAGTTTGTCTCTGAGACGTTCCCTCATCAGCATGCACCTCTCACCTGCACCCCTCAGAGCCCCTTGCCTGAGAGAGAAGCCTCACATCAGTCACTTAACAATGTAAAAAGCCTCATCCACAGCAAAGTGCTTTATGCCTCAAGTGCCTGAGATTTATACGCTGCTATTCAGCGGCACAACCATTATATGTGCACTGTTATGCAGTATTAATCTTTTAGTCCTGCCTCAAATCGGGGTATAATAGTGCATGATGAATCGAAATTGCATGGGTGGAAAACATCAATGGTAAAATGGCACAGAACTAGCAAGCCAGCTGTTTTTCTTCAAAGATCTTAAATAGTGTTGTATACTAAGCATTACCTTACATTTTTTCATGGAGCTAATTACATTCTTTTGTCTTTTGTTCACGATCTAGCCACAAGTTCAGGCCTTTCAGCCACATCTTTTGCACACATGTATTAACTCTTTTATAAAAATAAACTATAGGCTTAAGAAAAAAAAACTGTTTGAGAAAGACCCTTTTCTGTTCTACTGTGCACAAAGCGAGGTTCATAAAGACATGATTTAACACGTTTAATGTAGAGGAACTCCAGTGACCAGAGCTCTGACCTCATTCACACTGAACACTCACACTTTAACACACCTTTTATTTAACATGCCTGACATTTTTGCTAATGGGGCACAGATTTCCACAGACACACTCCAAAATCTTGAGGAAAGGCTTCCCAAAACAATAGAAATGGATCTATCCCTCTGTCTGTCTGTCTGTCTGTCTGTCTGTCTGTCTGTCTATCTATCTATCTATCTATCTATTGGTCTGTCTGTCTGTCTATCTAGCTATCTATCTCTCTACCTTCCTATCTTTCTCTCTCTCTCTCTCTCTCCCTCTCTCTCTATCTATATATCACAGACAATACCCAGCATGGATCCACTACATGTGGACAACTCTGGAGAATGGGTCACCACACTGCCTCTGGGGAGGCTTGCTCAACGAGGACTGTTCCAAACATGACACTCCCAAATGGCCATGACGCCGGCTGAGTTTTCTGTAAATAGGTAACGTGTGCTGGCCTCATACGGCAGCAGAAACCTGGACAGGTTTACCAGACAGAAGAACTAGCAACTGATATATAGAAGGACTCCCATCTAAAGAGAACTACTGCTTATGAGGTGCAGATGACTGTCAATTAAAATGAACGGCATGTCAATCATCTGCGCCCTCCGTGCCCCCTCTGCCGTGCAAAATTGACATTGCAGAAGGTCATGACTCCAGCGTGGCTCTTATGGCCTGATGTAATTGTATTAACATTGTTAATATTTAAATTGGCTTACCATTCAACCAGATGTGCGGGATTGCTGAGCACTGTCGCAACCAGTCTAGCACCTCCCGATGGTGGGCGGGACCAGAGAGTTCGGACGATCTTCTCTGCCTGGGATTGGACAGCCAGCAGAGAACCATTTTCCTTCAGAACAAACAGCAGGTGAGCCACTCTCTCTCCTGAGAATGTATAATTGGACAAAATCCATTATCAAAACATTATTTTATCTTACCTGAAGTATTGAGTGTGGTTGTAACTCGGACAATGTGAATGTTCATTCTGTCAGTACCAGTTTACACAGTCAAACGTTATCATTCACTTGTGAGGGAAATGTAATTATCATAATACTCGAATGGTCTTTTCTGTGTCTATATAATTAAGGCTGGTTTAACTGAACCATTAGAATGAGCCAAAAACATTACAATGAGAAAGTTCTGGGAGTTCTGTACAGATAATAAAATGCTTATGATTTTCACATATAAAGTCAATAATGTCACTTGGCGTCACTGTACATGGAACAGTGGTATTTCTGCTAAGGTTGGGATAAAAACCCAAAACGTCTTACAATGCTGAAAGATGTCTGGATGGTCTGATAAAATCCAAGAATTTCCTTATACGATCTGCCATAAATTAGAAGCTGCTGAAACACGTGAGCTTTAAAAAGGTACAGTGTTGTGATAATAGTTTTATGCTGATCATGCAGGCAAAGAAAAAGTAGGAGCAGAGGATTCTTTTCTGACCTCATGGCAGATCTGACCATATGGACTAATTTTCTCTCACAATAACGTGACAGCTTATGATTCCTTTCCAGCCTTGGTAAGAAACCCCTGTTTCATGTACAGTTTATTCTGTGCAGTTTAAACTTGCTCTTTGTATGAGCATGGAGAAGTCACACTAAAGTAAATCGCAATTACTAACAACTAAGGGCCATACTATCCAAAACCTACTAAGCTTTAACTTTTACAAATTTTGAACTTGGTCACTTTTTTAAACAGAGCTTGTTGAATTTGGCAGGGAATGAAATGGAATCTATAGGGCCCGACTAGCATGGTTATGGTATTTGCTGTAATATAAAGTCATCGGTCATTTATGAATGTATGAAGCCATGTTTGCTTTTACCATATAGGCTGAAATTGTGAGAGAAAGACTGAGCACACAGTAGTTCCATCCCCAGTGACACGCAGTATCTCAGAATCCAGGAATCCTGCTCCATGTCTCGGCTACACAAACCCTGAGCCGGCAGCAGGAAGAAGGGCAGAAGCCGACGCCTCTATAAGACAAATAAAGAAATGTGATGGATGAAACAATAATGATAAAAGCAAGTTGTGCTCTGAAATAATTCATGATAAAACTCTCATATATGAAAGACAAACTTCCAACAAGTCATTCATTCTCAGATTCAGTTCCATTATTTGATAAAAATGTATGCTTTCTCTGCTCTGAACACCTGAATTATCTTATCAGGATTTATCTCATTGACCCAAGCTTCCCAAAAAGGTCTGCAATAAATTAGAAGCTGCTGGACACGTTCCTGTCTGCAGTCTAAGGTACAAGTAAACAAAACCATGCTTCAAAATCAAAACTCTAAAGCTGACCAAAGTATGTTGCTAATCACATGGACAAAATAGTTGCTGCTGGAGAGTTTTGTGATCAGATAAAACAAAGATTAAGTTATTTAGTCACCGGGATCAAAAGTATAAAGGGGGGATTTAAACTCAACAACACTGGTGATGGTAGCATTAGGGAACTGATGCACTGCAGAAAACTGATAGAATTATGAAAAGAGAAGGTCACCTTGAACATAAATGGGGTGTTTTAGATGAAAAGATAGGCCAAAAGTGACAGATGAAAGCAAAAAAAGCGCTTAGGGACTTATAATCACAAAGAGTAGGTGTGCTGGATTGATCTAATTGATCAAAGCTTTATGAAATGAATAAAGCGTGATTGAGCAGAGAACCTGCAATGATTGAACTATTTTTCTACAGTAATTTTGCAAATGCATGTGGGCACCTGACAGTGAGCTTTTAGTAATACAGACACATCCCCTTCTGTTTTTGCAGCTATAAGAGCCTCAATTTTAAAGGTGCTTAACTGGGCTAAGGTCAAGACTGAAGTGTAGAGGCCACTGAAGTTTATAGACCTCACTTTGTCAACAGGGGAACAGTCATACTTTACCAGAAAACTGGAAGTAGACAAATTATTTGATTATAATAATAATGATTTAACTTTTAAACATCTGTGTCTAAAACACCTAAACTCAGTAATTAGAAGAGGTGTCACAAACCCTTACTGTGTGAAGGTGATTTGGTATGGACAACGTACCACCATAACTTCAGTCACACGTTTCCATTCTTCTTGTAAAAGATCGGCTCCGGTGGGAAAGTGTCCTGAAGCGGACAGGACCACCAAACTTTGATCTGGAGCCTTGTCCAGGTCCTCCTCCATTTCCTTTATACAAACGCAGCGATTTATGTTGTTCCAGTAACGATAATGCTGCACATCCCCAATGCCCGCTGCTTTAAAGATAGCTGGTAGGGACTCTTAAAAAAAAAGTGTAAACTAATTTTATGGGTTAAAAAAAGAGAAGAAAACGAAGAATGCCTTTGTCATATATACATATACACATACAAGTACAATGAAATCCTTTTGCCACATATCCCAGCTTGTTTAGAAGCTGGGGTCAGAGTGCAGGGCCAGCCATTGTATGGCACTTCTAGAGCAGACAGGGTTAACGGCCTTGCTCAAGGACCCAACAGTGGCTGCATAGCAGAGCCTGGATTAAAATCAAAATAACTATGTTAGCAGTTTTATGTGATGCTTATATGTGATTATATTGTATTACTGCATTATTTGGAGTAGAATTTGAATTAGTTCTTGGGATTCCTTTTGGGATGATTAACATGAATAGTCACCAAGCCACCAAAGACCTGAAGAGCCACCATCCTCCATTTAGCTTTATTACCAATCTCAAATGTCTGATCCAGCTGATCATATTTTAATATGAGCCTCATCTGCTGGATCATTATGTTTGAAGCAGGCTGGAACAAAACTGAGGTGGTAGATCTCCAGCAGGAGGGTTGACATTCACTGGTTTAGATCACTTTTTTTAGACTAAGAGGAACCCAACACTTTTCTTAATGTTATCTTGACACATACCATCACATGGCGAGGGTAGGAAAACACTGCCAGGCCAGGAGGAATTGAGGCAGTAGCAGTTCCTTATCAACTCTGCTCCAAGACGAAGTGCTCCTGAGATGCCCACTGTCTGCACTCCCAAAACCTTCAGAAAATAAAGCAACAATGTTGAGATCCTACCTGCCATTCATTTCATTACAAACACCCCACATCTTGATCAACACTAATGACATCTGTTGTTTAATCGTTTTTGTCCTCCCAGTCTGTATATACTTTAGCACCCCTTGCCGCTTGAACAACACCCTCGCTGTTCAAGGGGAATTGCAAACCAGCACACACCTACTCCTACTCTGCGTAAATGTGCCATTCCACCAAATGAGTGCCATTTGCCTGTAGTAACTCGGTGAAATTAAACTACTCAGAATGTGTTTTGGTCAATCTCAGGCACCTTGTTTAATTTTTATAAGGTTTATAAGTGAAAGATGGTTGTATATGAGTAACAGAACTATGTTTTTAAGATTGTACTAATTAGATTCAATACAACAGGGAGTTATTATTAACATTTTAAATTATATATCCAAAATTTGCAATTAGATCAATGTGCGGGACACTTTGCTCAATTAAGTAAATTTTCATATACATTTATACGTATAATGTTCTAGGGACGGAAATGGCACAGATTCAGCAAAAAGGCCCAAATTCTTACTCATTACAAATGAATTTTATCAGTCTGACATAGAGACAAGACAAGTTCAGGACACACTTGACCATTTATAATTATATAGTGATGGTACTCCTGTACCTTTTTTTATTACAATAACAGGTCAACAATCACACACAACCGTCCCTGAAACAGCCTAAACAATATTTGGACATACCACAACAAACCATATCCAACCCAATCTTATTTTATTAAAGCCTAGACTACTCTAAACCAAGCTAATTCAACCATACCTAATTCCTAACTAAGTAATACCTCACCTAACTAAGTAACCTAACCCTACCATGATATACACTCAGGAATATTTACCTCGATGGTATTATTTTAGCTTATTCTAAAGGCTAATGTAGAGATACAACCATTTTTTTCCTTTATTGTGCGATTCTAAAAAAAATAAACAAATAAATACATTATTCTACTGTAAAAGCACTTATGGGAAATTATACACAGCTGTACAATACACTGCTTTTTTGTACATTAAAAATATAGGCACTAAAGGCAGAAAATGCACCATTATAAAATACCTACATTGGTACATGTTTTGCAAACCAAAGAGGATTTGCATTTTAATGAAATTAGCATTTTGTGTGTTTAGTAGTCAGTCATTAAAGAGGCACTGATTCCGAGGCACTGTGTAAACACAGTACATACCTTATTTGTACTCTATACTAGAAGTGTATTTTTTTTTTACTGTATGTTAGGTGTATGTGTTATTTGGTAGGTTTTTGGGGGGTCTGGGAATACTCAAAATAGTTTTCTGTATAAACTTATTGACTCAGTTGTCAACTATTTAAACCTCTACCCCATACACATTGCCATGGTGTCACCAACGACATGAAATACCCCCGTCCCCCCCTTCCCTAAACCAGGCATCCTCTTTTTTTCAAAAAACCAAAATATGGTCACCCTAGTTATGGTTAGCTTAAGGTTATGCCATAGCTTTGTCTAAACTGATGCCACATTTGAAAGCTACATATTTATTATCTTATTTAGATAATTGATTTTGTACTTGTGCCAGGAATGGGTGTGGCTTAAACACCAGAACTTAATAATTAAGAAAGGTGCGCATATACTTTTATATAGCGCATCTATTATTCAAAGTACCAACCCAGCAACAAGAAAGGTTTTAGTACTTTAATTTCTGGATGTTTTTTCCCCAGTTTGTTTGTATGTTGTTGCAGACTTTTGGAGCATATTATACATGATGACTCAGAATTTTGCATTGCTAGGCTTTTTGCCCCCTGTATGCCTGTAGAAAGCACTCTGCATTCATCAACTTGAGTACCTACTATGGGCTCTCTTGCTGGTAACAACAAATATTTGCAAAACTACTTTCATGTTCTACAGAAAGTATTAAGTTAAAGTTGCAAAAGAAATGTTGTGATCTTTTATAATTAAATTTTATGTTGCAGTAATCACTTTGGTCATCATTATAAGTATTATATTCAGCCATTTATTTATTATAACTAGGTGCATTATTTTGGTCATGGTGCAGTAGGTACTGCCTGGAAATACTGTACACAAACTCACACAGTTACTTATTGACTTACAACTAGAGGCAATGTAGAATATCCAATTCTTTTTGCATGTTTTGGAAGGTGAAAGGAAACCAATTTGGAAATGAAAAGAACATGCAAAACCTATCACAAATGGAAATCAAAGGCGAGCACCAAAACCAGGTACCACCTTTACCAATTGCGTCACTCTGCAGTAATCCTATGAACAAAAGCAAGTAAAACTTGTAGCATGCTGTTGAGAGCCCTGGACTAAATAAATGCCCATAAAATCTCAGTCCATTTCAAGAAACAGTTCAAAAGACCCTACAAGAGTAATTGTAGAGACGCATGACGTAGTAAAAGGTTATACAGTTCACAATAGGCCAATCAAACTACAATTGGAGCAAATTTTGTTATTTATTGCTACTTTCCCCAGGAGTGGGCATCCATTCAAAAAGTTCCTTTCAAAAAAACAGCATGCAATGCTGAAGGAGAGGGAGATAAAGCCGAAGAAAATAGCTGTAAAGTATGGTGGAGAAAAAAGCATGGCGTGTGTCTATTTGACAGCAATTCTTCTAGAACAGTCCTCTAGAAATGTCACATTTCTCTAAAAATTCGGGTGATCACAAAAGCTTGAAGCTTCAAGTATTTCTTGCAAGTGTATGTTAGTCTAAATGTATTTACTTTCATTAATTCATTAATCCCAAAAACTTTAATAGAGACATTACTTGCATTAATCAGTACTATACGTGATGTACACCGATCAACCATAACATTAAAACCACCTCTTTGTTTTTACACTCACTGTTCATTTTATCAGCTCCACTTGCCATATAGAAGCACTTTGTACTTATACAATTACTGACTGTAGTCCATCTGTTTCTCTGCATGCTTTGTTAGCCCCCTTTCATGCTGTTCTTCAATGGTCAGGACCACCACAGGACCACCACAGAGCAGGTATTATTTGGGTGGTGGATCGTTCTCAGCACTGCAGTGACACTGACATGGTGGTGGTGTGTTAGTGTGTGTTGTGCTGGTATGAGTGGATCAGACACAGCAGCGCTGCTGGAGTTTTCAAACACCTCATTGTCCCTGCTGGACTGAGAATAGTCCACCAACCAAAAATATCCAGCCAACAGCGCCCCGTGGGTAGCGTTCTGTGACCACTGATGAAGGTCTAGAAGATGACCAACTCAAACAGCAGCAATAGATGAGCAATCGTCTCTGACTTTACATTTACAAAGTGGACCAACTAGGTCGGAGTGTCTAATAGAGTGGGCAGTGAGTGGACATGGTATTTAAAAACTCCAGCAGTGCTGCTGTGTCTGATCCACTTTTACCAGCACAACAGACACTAACACACCACCACCATGTCAGTGTCACTGCAGTGCTGAGAATGACCCACCATTCAGTAAAACTAGTCAGTAAAACTACAAAGTGCTTTAATATGGTAAGTGGAGCTGATAAAATGGACAGTGAGTGTAGAAACAAGGAGGTGGTTTTAATGTTATGGCTGATCGGTGACCAATCTGACCATGAGCTGGCCAAACATTCCATTTCAAAACCTCCTCTTTGTGGCTGTATTTTCCACAAGATTGAAGATAGAGTGTTTGTGGAATTTTGTGCCCATCTAGTCATAAAGGCCCTTTTGTGGTTTCAATTAAGCTTAAAAGTGTTTAGTAGGGTCAAGGTCAGGGTTGTGTGCAGGTCACTGGAGATTGTGCACACTGACCTGGTCAAACCGTGTCTTTAAGGCACTTTCTTTGTGGATAGAAGCACATTTCCGAAGTGTTGTTACAAAGCTGGAAGCGTAGCATTTATTTTATATAAAGATTTTTCACACCTGTTAGCAATGGGTGTGGCTGAAACACTTAAACTTAATAATTAGAAGGGGTGACTATATACTTTAAACCTTAAACCTTATAGTGTATGTTTTCCTTCATTCTAGAATGAAAAGAGAGACACATTTTTAGACAAGTCCTAACTTACTCTACTTTCCACTATCCTTTAATCCCCTTTCTAGACTGGCATACATAAAAACACAGGTGATAAAACAGTGTTTAGCCTTTGGTGTGCTTTGGGGCCCTCTGGCCTCCCAGCTATTACAGTATGAATAGCAAATAGATTTCTAAATACAAGACCACAATAGAATGCAAGCAAGAAGATATCTGCTTAGCATTTTTAAAAAGCTATGTTTCGTACCAATTGTGGGATGGAGAAGACACGTGGCAAAGCCTACTGTTAAGCATTTGTCATTCTTGTTCTAGTTATTCTGCCTTTTTTCTAACATGGTGCCATGAGTACGTTTACAGATCAACCTGACGCAATCCCAAAGGTCATGCTATTATGTCTGCTGGTGTAAACATACTTAAAGCTGTATATACTGCGTCACCAGTGTGTTATCAGTGTGTTCAGCTGGAAAGTCATTCCTGTTGACGAAAAGACTGTGGATTAACGAGCGATTAAATAGCACATGGTCACATCTCATGCAAACAAACAATGACATCACCCTATTCTCCACGATGGCACGACTCTCTTTGCCTAAGGCCAGCTCCACTGCTCTCCTGCTGAATTCCGGGATGCCAAGTGGAGGCGGGTACTCCGGGTTAAGGGTTGGGTCAGTTTCAAGCTGCTGCTTGATCTTCAGGATGAGAGGGAGCATCGTGGACTGACCTTCCTCACCCACGTATTCTGAATAGAGATAAAAGTGCACATATGTTAGAAGGCAACGTTGTTCTGATGCATTTGGGGCTATGAATCTAAATGTTACTGATGTGTACACGACAGATTTAAGTAAAAATGACACACCTGTTTTTTTTATTACAAATCAGAACTTTGGGACATTGGAAATGTGCACATATGCATGTCAAATTCACCTATAAATGATAATTCAACTACTGAAAGGCTTACAAATGCATTCTTCATTACTGTGAGGGGTGCAAAGGAATGGTTGGAGAAAGAAAAGCAACAGAAAAAAAATAATACTTTAAAATCCCCATCCTCACTTACTGCATGAAATTACCATATTAAATATTTAGACGGCTTTTTTATATTAAAATATTAAACTTTTGTCAAAAAGGTAGAAAAGAGATTTTGATATAATAAAAGTAATGCATAATATTTAAGAACTGATAAAACTTGAATGTTTTTATGCATTTAAATTAAAAAATTTATATTCAGAAGATTGAAAATAAGTATGTAACTGAATGCATGTTGTGTTTTCCCTCATTAAAAACATAACAGGTTATTTTTACCCTGCAGATTTTGATGTTGATTTTTTTTACCCATCTCGTCACACAATGCTGTAATCACAATATCACTATTGTGATTATATAATATAATAATAATGAAATTGTTATAAATAAACATATTCCACTCACTAACTTGTTGTATTGTTAGGATCTGTCAGTGTTCCAATGAGTTATTAATATGGCAGGAATGTTCTAGAATGCCTCCAATCCAGGTCCCTCTAATGTTAAGTTCATGGCTATGTCCTTGATGTTACACATCTCTTCTCCACACTTGCCCAGTATACAGGGTGTCCCTAAAGTCTGGACACATAGGAAATAGAACTATAACTAGAACTAACTACACAGATCAGGCATAACATGTTGGTCCCCCTTTTGATGCTAAAACAGCCCTGCAACTGTGATGCACTGTGTATTCTGACACCTTTCTATCAGAACCAGCATTACCGAATTAACAGAACAGCAGTTTCAGCTACAGTAGCTCATCTGTTGGATCGGACCATATGGGCAAGCCTTCACTCCACACGTGCATCAATGAGCCTTGGCTGCCCATGACCCTGTCGCCGGTTTACCACTGTTCCTTCCTTTGACCACCTTTGATAGATACTGACCACTGCAGACCGGGAACACCCCACAAGAGCTGCAGTTTTGGAGGTGCTCTGACGCAGTCGTCTAGCCATCACAATTTGGCCCTTGTCAAACTCACTCAAATCCTTACACTCGTCCATTTTTCCTGCTTCTACCACGTCAACTTTGAGGATAAAATGTTCACTTCTTGCTGCCTAAAATATCCCAGCCACTAACAGGTGATGTGATGAAGAGATAATCAGTGTTATTCACTTCACCTGTCAGTGCTCATAATGTTAGGCCTAGTCGGAGTATATGTTTACTAAAATACACACACATACATATTAGATCACAAATAGTGGAAAACACATTTAAGATCCTGTGGGCAGTTTAATGGTTAAGGTACTGGACTAGTAATCCAAATGTCGCTGGTTCAAGCCCCACCACTGCCAGGTTGCTGCTGTTGGGCCCTTGAGCAAGGCCCTTAACCCTCAATTGCTTAGACTGTATACTGCCACACTACTGTAAGTCGCTTTGGATAAAATCGTCTGCTAAATGCTGAAAATGTAAGATGTTATTGATTAATATTGTAATGAAATAAAATGTATTGAAAATATGCATTCTGCCTATGTGTCCAGACTTTATGGACACCCCGGTGTACACTCTACATGTCAAAAATATGTGGACACCTGATATGACTGATATGTGCTATTTAATTGCTCGTTAATCCAGTCAGTTTGACAACAGTATTGAAGTTCCAGCTAAACACATTGATAACACACTGGTGACGCCACAGCCTAAATACTAAACACTTCTGAGGTGTCACTTGTTTACCTTGTTCTCAGCCTCTCCTTAACTTGTATGTTAATTTTAAGTTGTATGTAAATATTGAGTAAAAAAGACGCCATGATAAAACGGTTATTAAAAATAAACGATGTACTGCTGTGTTACTTCATGTTGAACGCTGTGATTAGCCAGCTCGCGCTCAGAAGGCTCGCGCTGTTGCGCCACTCACCGTTGCTCGCGAGGTAAACCTTGTCCTGATGAGAGTCTCTCTGAAAGTCAGTCAGCAGCTTCTCCTGTGTGTTTAACGCTGCCACAGGGGTGTCGGTGAACGCGGAGAGGGAAGACATTACCGTGTGTGGGGAGTATTGTTTGTTTTTCTTCTTATAAAGAAGCTGAAATACGAAACTGGGTGTATTTTAACAACCCCGTCACTACAGGTGCGTCGTACCGACTTTTGTTTACGAAGTGTTGCTAGGTTGCTATCGGACGTGACGTGACGTTTCTCAGCAACACCTGTGATATTCGAACCCATACCAATCAAGGGGTTGTTGACTTAGCATTGAGTGGAGAAAATTGGACTCTAGGGGGAAATGGGGATGAATTAATTATTAATTAATTAAGTTTCAATATATGCTCTTTTCTGAGGAGGGTCACTTTGGGTCCTGGACAGGGCACCACACAGTCAACCAGTCACTAACATATTCATTCACTTTCACATTTAGCTTTAGTTTAGTGTTTTCACCCACAGTAAGTATTAGAATTCATTTTTATATATATTTAATACTTAAAATCCTTATTTATAACAAAAGCGTTTTTATTTAGGGCGGCACGGTGGCAAAGCGGGTAGCACTGTCACCTTACAGCAGTGAGGTCCAGGGTTCGATCTCCAGGTGGGGCGGTCCGGGTCCTTTCTGTGCAAAGTTTGCATGTTCTCCCCATGTCTGCGTGGGTTTCCTCCCACAGTCCAAAAACATGCAGTCAGGTTAATTAGAGACACTGAATTGCCCTATAGGTGCAGTGGCATAACTAGGAGCTCATGGGCCCCAGTGCAAAAAAAATTTTTTTTATACTGTATATATCAGTTTTATTTCATATATATATCACTGGTTGCTATATATTTCCTTTGTGGCTTGCCATAATACATGCACAATACGTGCAGCCAACGGGGGCAGTGAGGTGGGTGCTTGAGTGCATGTCGTGGAGGGCCACCGACCCCCCCCGCCATGGGCCCCAGTGCACCTGCACCCCCTGTAGTTACGCCACTGTATAGGTGAATTGGTGTGTGTATGTGTGTCTGCCCTACGATGGACTGGCACCCTTTCCAGGGTGTTACTGTATGCCTTGCGCCCATTGAAAAGCTGGGATAGGCTCCAGCAAAGCCCACGACCCTGATTGGATAAGCGGTTAAGAAAGTGAGTGAGTGAGTGTTATAAGTATAAGCAGCAGAGCAAAAAACAAACAAAAAACACCCAAAAATAATCCTTTGTACAACACATGAAACACACATTTGTGCTATTCAAACTTTTTTGGCAGAGCCACCCATATATCCCAAACCCATAATAAGCAGTTAAAACATTTTCAACGTGCAGACATGGACTTCACTTGGACAGCTTTTACTTATTTTTTGCTGGCTCAATGTTTGTCACCAGTTAATTACACAGACAAAAATGCCAAGTTGGTTTACACCATAAATGTCAGCAGCCAACAATTTAATGTACTTAGGCTGATGGAAAAATCAGCTATCTAATGTCAAGCATGATTAACTAGTTTGTTTTAAAATTTTCTTGAGGAACTATTTTCTTAATTCCTGGTACCTTACAGCTCCAGAGTCCAGAAATGTCTTGCGCTTTGATGAGTTGGCACCGTATGCAGGTCATAGCTGCTTCCTCAAGTGCATTTCAATAAATAACTGGTACTTGATTAAATGATAAATATAATTTGGCACATTTCATGGTCATAAAATTACCAGACCAGTTGTCAGGTAGTGGTATACTATGTTTGTTTGTTTTATTAGGATTTTAACGTCATGTTTTACACTCATTGGTTACATTCATGACAGAAACGGTAGTTATTCATTACACAAGGTTCATCAGTTCCCAGTCACAGAAGATTTTGTATCTCCAATTCACCTCACTTGCATGTCATTGGACTGTGGGAGGAAACCGGAAGACCGGGGAGAACATGCAAACTCCACACAGAAAGGACCCGGACCGCCCCACCTGGGGATCGAATCCAGGACCTTCTTGCTGTGAGGTGACAGTGCTACCCACTTGGCCACCGTGTCACCCTGGTATACTATGTAACATTGTAGGAATGTTGTTGAACGTCATGGTTTTCATTTCTAGTTGTCACAGTAAATTTCCTTAAATATGAATAAGCTTCTGGCACAGTTCGCTTAGCTCTATTATTTCAGCTGGTTTAGCTGTACCTCTTAGACTGAGTCACAATCATTACCCATGGAACTCTGTACAACTGTCAGAAAGCAAATGATATAGTCAAAGTGTCAATTTGAGCCATTTCTAAGAAACCCATCTAAAGATCATCTGTTCAACCAATTGCCTATGATTGCAAAGCAAATAAAAGGGTGGTCTCCTTGTTAACATAACTGTCACATTGTCAAAAATAAATGTCTGGATAGTCCGATGTAATTCCAGAATAACATAAACAGGTCTGAATTCAGTCATTCATGTCAATGGAAAAATATGAAGAAAAAAAAATCATGGCCGTAATTTCGGACTACCCAACTCATATTATTAATTAATGATATATTAATTATTATATGAGTATTATAAATAAAAAGTTTCTGTACACCAATAGCTTACAAAAAGATGACTTCCATATTTGGTTGGATGTCAAAATTGTTAACTCAAGTATTTAACCTTTACTGTATACACCAATCAGCCATAACATTAAAACCACCTCCTTATTTCTACACTTACTGTCCATTTTATCAGCTCCACTTACCATATAGAAGCACTTTGTAGTTCTACAATTACTTACTGTAGTCCATCTGTTTCTCTGCATGCTTTGTTAGCCCCCTTTCATGCTGTTCTTCAATGGTCAGGACCACCACAGAGCAGGTATTATTTAGGTGGTGGATCATTCTCAGCACTGCAGTGACACTGACATGGTGCTGGTATGAGTGGATCAGACACAGCAGCACTGCTGGAGTTTTTAAATACTGTGTCCACTCACTGTCCACTCTATTAGACACTCCTACCTAGCTGGTCCAGCTTGTAGATGTAAAGTCAGAGACGATCGCTCATCTATTGCTGCTGTTTGAGTTGGTCATCTTCTAGACCTTCATCAGGGGTCACAGGACGTTGCCCACGGGGCACTGTTGGCTGGATATGTTTTTGGTTGGTGGACTATTCTCAGTCCAGCAGGGACAGTGAGGTGTTTAAAAACTCCAGCAGCACTGCTGTGTCTTATCCACTTATATCAGTACAACACACACTAACACACCACCACCATGTCAGTGTCACTGCAGTGCTGAGAGTGATCCACCACCCAAATAATACCTGCTCAAGTGGTCCTTGGAGAGTCCTGACCATTAAAGAACAGCATGAAAGGGGGCTAACAAAGCATGCAGAGAAACAGATAGACTACAGTCAGTAATTGTTAAACTACAGTGTTTCTATATAGTAAGTGGAGCTGATAAAATGGACAGTGAGTGTAGAAACAAGGAGGTGGTTTTAATGTTATGGTTGATCGGTGTATATTGATGCATTATATCAGTCACATCAGCTCATTTTATCATCCTTAAGTTCCACAATACTGATGACTAAAGTACTTGATGTCATTTTAAGTTAACAAGCCTCTTGTAAAGGTTTAGTTGATTGTTGATTCTATTATTTTATTTCACAAAAAGGCTCATTTGCATCAGTAATAAAACCATGACATTGAAATGCAGTTTAATTGTAGCACAAACAATACACAATACCCAATTATTATTCTTAGGCTGAGTTTAAGACAGATGGTAAAGTAATTCCTTTTACATAATCAGACATCAGCCTTGTTTGGTTTCATCTGCAGCACATTCACATACACATTGATTGCAGCAAAAGCCCATGGATTCATCATCTGAATCTGATCAGTCAATTAAAAAAAGAAATGCATTTAAATAGCCAGTGCTGGATCTTTCCTTTCATTAATATTTTCTTAATATCTGAGATTCTGCTTTAGGCTCAAAACATCACTTTTGGCTTTCTTAATTCTGCTGTCATCTGGATTTATATTCACATTATACATTTTACTGCATTTATCTTACATAAGGTTTTAAACCCACACAGTCAATCAGTTAGGAGAACAAGGCTAAGCAGATACAGCATTTATCATCTTGGAACCTGTCGGATTTATCCACATTTAATTCAGTCTGCTAAATCTTCATCCTCCAAGCCTTCTCCATCCTCATCCTCAGTTATTTCAGTGGGATTTACTGAAAAGACAAGAGTGCCACATGTAATTTTGTCTTGAGTGTATCTCTGGAAATTACACGTACAACACATTCAATGCTCACATGTGATATGTTGACCTGAGATGAATATCGGCCCTTTTCCTGCACACAGACTGAAGGTAACAGGTGGAATAAGCTCCAAGGCTGGGAAACTGACCTGTAACACAACACAAAACAAATGATCCATTGAATAAGGTAGATGTGTCATATGATTTTACCTGTAACTTATTTAGAAAGTTTTCATTTGTTTGACTTACCATGGGCATACAGTGACTTAAGGTAGCAATCGGGACAGGCTTGGAGTCTCCAACACCATCAGATACAGCGACTACATGCATTTCTTTGCCTGCCTCTGCACTAAGGCATATCTGCCCCACACCAAAAAGAAATGATCAGACTTACTTTCTTCCTTATTGTTGAACAAAGCTAATGTACTAGTTATCACAAAACCCTAAACCAAAAGTGAAAAAATAATATTATTATTATAATTATTAATAATAATACATTTTATTTATATAGCGCTTTCCAAGATACTCAAAGATGCTTTACATTTTACATAAAAAAGCTAATAATCATAAAAACAACACAAACCATACAAATCGTAATACAAAATTCACACACCACATTAATCAGCATCAAGATAATAATTAAAACATAATAGGAGGAAGAAGAAAAAACAGCATTAAGACATTTCATTAAAACATATAAGTTAGAATATGAGAGGTATAGAGAGAAGTGGGGGAGGGTAGAAAAACAAACAGCAGTAAAACATACACTAAAACATATCAAAAAGAATAGAATATGTATAAATAAAAACAATTACATTGTTACAAGTTACATGCAGCTTTAAACAGGTGGGTTTTGAGAAGTGACTTAAAAGTGGACATATCAGGACAGTCTAATGTCAGTTTAATTAATGTCAGTTTAATGTCAAACACAGTCATGGACAATTTTGTTGAACATGCAAACTCCACGCAGTGGACTCTTTAAAAATAACTATAGTTTGGTAACTCCTTGCCAAAGTAAAATTCAGTCAGACCCAGACTTCAAATCCAGAGAAGCTGACAGTATGTAAAAACAAAGGAGTTATTTTTTTGGTCAGTATGTGAATGAAAACAGTACAAAGACAAGCTACCATCTCCCAACAACAGCATGGCTGGGCTATCAGAGTTTGCCTGCCTGCAGTCTAGAACTGGTTTCCTTTTAAAAGGTGCCACACTATAAAGTGCAAAATATATCACTGAGGCCCTGTACTAGATGTGCACAATAAAACAATGGCAAAAAATACTTTTAAAACTGGATCAATTGTTAATGTAGCTGCACTGGAATCCAAAATATAAAAATGAGAAATTTCAAGTGGGCTTGATCCCAGATCAGTTGGTGGCATTTCTGGACGTTGTTGACAAAGTTTCAGCTGTGCAAAGTACAGTCGCATAGTACACATGGATGCAGTAACCAGCAGTGTTTATTGCCATGTTTAGCCCACGTGTCTATCACAGAAGCATGATGGTCCTTGCTGCAGGGCTGTCTGAAATATTCAAGGCCTTTAGTTGTAGTTTTTTCACCCTGTCCTTCAGAGATTATTGTAGATTTTCTGAATTTTTTATGCACTGTGGGAAGTGAAATACCTAAAATCCTTGCCGTGACTTTTAAATAAATGTTCTTAAATGTTATGTTCTTGATGCTTCTTGTATACCCAAAATAATTTCTTTTTGAGATGTTAAAAAGTGCTATACCCAAGTTTAGCATTGGTGTATATTTGTTTTTGTACTGTTATCATTTAAAAACAGTTTAGAGCAAATTACCCAGTCGCTGTGTGATTTAAAAAGTAGCAATGCTGCCACCTTACTACTGAAAAGTGTAGTTTAACAATCACTACACCAGAAACTAACAAAAAAGTCAATTCAGGTGTTCTTACTGTCAGATCCCAAGTGCATAAGTGTGGAAATCAGATTTTGTACCGATTAATCAACATCTAGAATAAATAAATTCTAGAATTAACAGCTTAACTGATGTGCCTTTAATCATCTTTTTGTGATGGATGAAGAGACACTTTGTGTTCTCAGAGAAATTTCCCTACAGCAGTTTTTACCATAAATGATGCTAGAGAGCTTTTTAAGGCTACACAGCTATTGTTTACCAGTCTGTGATTATTGTGATTCAATTCATGCATCACTAATCAGGTGCCAGCAAGGCTGTTTATTCACTGAACATAAACTGAAATACCTGATATTATTTATGCAACATGTACAAGCCCAAATTCGATGGCACTGCCAATGATTGCTGATGGAACAATGATCTTACCGTTTTGATAAAGAATTGATTCTCCAGTAGATCATCCTCAGCCTTAAATACAACTGTAGTCTGAGCAGAACTGAGCTCACATCCTGGAAAAAGATGTGTAGATGTGCCAATGAATGCATCATTCTTTCCCTATCATTAATGTGACAAACATTTTGTAAATCATCAACAGAGAAACAATCAGGTCCTACCCCAGTGTACACAGACTCTATCAGAAATGGAAGATGAACTGGTTACATCCGACAGTCCAGCTGACGTTATGGAGACATCCTCAGTGATGCAGGTGGTCATTTCAGCCAGGCCTCACAGGCTACACACACAAAGGATAAATAGGGTTGATTTACTGAAGTAAACAGGTTTTTTAATACCTTAAGGCACAGAAGAGGTAGTAAAGTTGTTTACCATGATTGTAAAATGTATTTATTTATTTGGATTTTAACGTCATGTTAAAACGGTAGTTACTCGAGATACACAAGATTCATTAGTTCAAGTCTTTAATGTCAACACAGTCATGGACAATTTTGTGTCTCCAATTCATCTCACTTGCATGTTTTTGGACTGTGGGAGGAAACCGGAGCTCCCGGAGAAAACCCACACATGGACACAGTGAGAACATGCAAACTCCATACAGAAAGGACCCGACCCGCCCCACCCCACCCCGCCCCACCCCACTGAGCCACTGTGCTGCCCAATTGTAAAATTAGTTTGTGTGCTAAAGAGTAACTGGAAAAAACAATAGCAGTGGGATAATGGTAAGTCTAAGGTTGGGTAAAATGGTTCCAACACAGCAAATGCTAATCACCACCACAACCAGTCAACTATTTTACTGCTGTATCAACCAACTAGCTTGAAATGTTACAGCAGGGGTTCCTAACCTTTTTTTGGCCAATTACCCCATTTAAAGGCTCACATTTGTATGCCTGTTTTTTTCAAGTGCAGTACTGTAATTAAGTGCATGTTCCTCCAATTATTGGCTAGGACAGTGCAAATGAACACCTCATTAAATAGCTATAAACAGCTCAAACCCATGACATTTTGGAATTTAACAGTTATAAGGTGGATGTACCCATCTAAAATTCAATAATAATAGCTTTTTAAAACAACTGGTGTAAAGTCTGCATGTTGGGCGACCCTATGTGTGGTCCCAAATTTGAATCTGCTGTGTTATATTGACAAATGTTACCCTGTGGAACCAACATTAAACCAGTTTAGTCTTGCAAACTGTAAATTTGTAGAATATAATATAAAACAGATCTATACAGTAAATTATTTGACCCATAAATGTAAGTTCATGTGACGTAGCTCCAACCCTACTACAATGCAAGCATTGTTCAAATCATTTTCTAGATTATTCTAAACAACCAGTTACACTCTCACCCTGTGCTTCTAAAATAACCAACTTGGTTACTGGTTCTCTCATTTTAACTTTACCGTGTTTTAACTTACGAACAGACGAGGTGAAATCAAACTGTGAGACGCTGAGTGAAAACAAACCGTTCAGTAATGACCGTCAGGTGACAGACCTGTGATTCGTTATAATGACCGCTAGAGGGCAGTGTGAGATTAACTAACACTAAACAAACACTACGTGAATTCTGGAAGTTTGTGACCATTAGGATATTTTAATTCCCCATTGAAACCATTAAAATGGTCAAAAGTATGTAGACAGAATTTCTAGTAATAGAAATAAAGTTTCTATTTTTGCTGTAAAGAAATTTTTATTCTGTCTAGGTTGCATTCATATCTTGTGGCCAGAGTTTCTGGGTGGCCCATTTTAGTCGTAATCTGTGTTAAATTACTTAATTCTTTAAAAAAACAAAAAGATTTCTAATGTGCCACTAAGGTACCTATTTATCAGAGACATTGCTCCAAGCATATAATGTTTGTACAGAACTGAGCTAACCGCATCTTATTAGCATCTTTATTACACATAAAAAGCCTTTGGAATCTTTGGATTGTGACCTACTACTATACAGTGGGTTTTAAATAGATTCAGACCCCTTGTTGCACACTATCAAGTCATGGATTTGATTATGAATGGTTTTAACTGCCACTGTACAGTCAAAAATCAAAAACTGAAACCTCTTTTTACAAAAGTATTCAGACCATTTGCTGTGACACTCTAACAGCAAATTGAGGTCACAAACATTCTGTATGTTAATTATCCTTGGGTTGTGTTAGCTTAGCTGGAGTCCACCTGTTACAATACTCTGCATTAATACAGATTAGTCGTTTATAACATTTATTCTGATAAATGTTTTATTATTATCACCTACGTTAAGCTTTAAATTAAAACAAATTCAAACCACAATGTTTAGAGTGCCATAAGAAATAGTTAACACATCCTGTACATGGAACCAGTTCATAAACGTTTTTACATACAATTACTGTTTAAAATTATTTCATCTTTTTATGGGTGGCTCAGTGGGTAGCACTGTCGCCTCACAGCAAGAAGGTCCTGGGTTCGATCCCCAGGTGAGGCGGTCTGGGTTTTTTCTGTGTGGAATTTGCATGTTCTTCCCGTGTCTGCATGGATTTCCTGCGGGAGCTCCGGTTTCCTCCCACAGGTGAATTGGAGATACGAAATTGTCCATGTGTTTGACATTGAACTTGTGAACTGATGAATCTTGTGTATCCAGTAACTACCGTTTCTGTCATGAATGTAACCAAAGTGTGTAAAACATGACGTTAAAATCCTAATAAATAAATATGTTTTTATGTTTAAAATTTTTCATCCAACTTGGTAAATTAATTAAAATATGCACCAAAATTGGTCAGGGAAATACTGAGTTTAAGTTTGTTTTCTGTGTAAAAACATAAAATATCATGTCATCAAACTTTTGCATAAGACTAAGTCACATCACAACATGAAGTTAGTATTGATTTAATGATCATTTAATTTGAGTGTGTGAATCATGAACTTGTTTTCACAGTAAATGACTCTGACTAATAGACTCAAATGATTCTTTAATATTTAAACCTCACCAGTGTTGATTTGTTAGTGTGATCTTGGTCGCTCTCCTAATGAAAGACAAATCCTTACCAGTTTAAGCTTTTTCATGTGTTTCCAGGTTTGCATTTAGGATCTCAGTATAGAATATACTACGCATATTTCATTAGTTTATCACTTCTGACCAGATTATTTGATTAACTGCTGCTGTTAGAAGCCAAAATTTCCTTCTTGGTCTCTTCAGATTTTCTTACACTGTTTCACACAAAACATGTTGCAAGATATTTATAAGTATTAGAAAGAGACATAACAGATTTGGGTTATACATTAATATAAAAATACTTTTAGTTATTTAATTATGGGTGCAAGAGTGCAAGAACATATTTACTTAAATTGTAGGGCAGCAGTTATACATATTTAGTGCAAACTGAACCTAGAAGCAAAAAATAAATACATTGAGCATAGTATAAAGTGGTTCCACCTTATTAGAGATAATAGCTTTAATAGTCCAGCAGCAGGAGATCGTTGAACACTACCATATGAAGTCTCAATGTAGAGTCTTATAGAAGTGGGTAGAAATGCTGCTTTTTGGCACCGTGCTCATGTTTTAGTCTGCTGTAAAATGAACTACTTTGCTTAGCCACGGTGGCATGACGGGGTGTGAGCTGTTGTCCATGACGACTACAACAGTATGTAGTGTAAACTGTAATTTTACCCTTTCTGTACTTCTTTAAGATGCACTAAATGAAACTATGTAATTCAATTGAGATGGTCAAGTACCCTTCACTATTTACATTTTGGCCTTTTATCCAATCAACTTACAAGTGCAATTAAATACAGTTTAAGTACTTTGGCAGTGGTGGGGCTTGAACCAGTGACCTTCTAATTACAGTCCATTACTTTAACCACTAAGCTAGTTCTACCCTTAATGAGAAGTGCCCTGACTTATTTTGAACATCCATTAAACTGATTTGATTAGACTAAAGAGCGAAGGAATGTTTATCCTTGTGAAGTAAATGAAAATAGCCGATCCATGAAATTCTTACACAGGTGCTGGCTGGTCTAGTCTTACATTCCAAGGGGTATGAAATTTCCCACAATTCTCAGTTCAGTAAGGGAGCAATATGTTTTTAATCCAAAGGCTATTTCATTCTTTCAGGTTGCCATGTTTTTGTTTGTTAATATTTAATAGTGTGGACTTGAACCCGTCAGATCCCATACATGGACTAATACTGATAAATAATTAGAATTAGTTTTACATTCTAAAAGCTTTGTTTTGTAGCAGTATTCACTCGCTGGGTTGCCAGTAAAAGCATTAGGATACATTTTGCATCAATTGGCCATTTTATTTAGAAATGTTTGACTTTAGTAATTTGATCAGGAGAGGTTTAGATTTGATGATAAACACACGTCCTGCTCAAAATCTCCAGCTGGTTTGGTTCTAGGTTCAGGATAGTGTGATGGAGAACAGTACAGAACAAAAATAACTATGAGGAAGTGATTATTTGTTTTGGTTTTATTTAAGGATTTATTTAAAAGGGACAGTATTTTTTTAATCTCTTTGATTTAACAGGTCCAAAATGAATCGTTTTACTGTATAACAGCTTACAGCTTAAGTCAAAAGGCAACAACAAAAAGTACTAAATGACTGATGACTTTTAAATCTATTTTTCCGAGTATGAGGTTGGCAAGTTTACGTTTTTACTTTTCAATGTATGTGGCATTACTTCCTGGGAATCGAATTTGAGCCAAGAAGTCACATGTGACCATAACAATACTTGGTTAGGACCTAAAGCCTCAACGTCCATCGAAATGCTTGGATTTTTAATCTTCTGGCGTCCTCTCGGTGCGTACACCGATCAGCCATAACATTAAAACCACCTCCTTGTTTCTACACTCACTGTCCATTTTATCAGCTCCACTTACCATATAGGAGCACTTTGTAGTTCTACAATTACTGACTGTAGTCCATCTGTTTATCTACATACATGGTCAGGACCCTCACAGGACCACCACAGAGCAGGTATTATTTAGGTGGTGGATCATTTAGGTGGTGTGTTAGTGTGTGTTGTGCTGGTATGAGTGGATCAGACACGGCAATGCTGCTGGAGTTTTTAAATACCTTGTCCACTCATTAGAGTTAAATTAATTAAATTATTTATTAATGTAATTAATTATTTAATTAATAAATTAATTAATTTAATTATTAATTAAATTAGATTGTCTATTAGACAATCTAGTTGGTCCACCTTGTAGATGTAAAGTCAGAGACGATCGCTCATCTATTGCTGCTGTTTGAGTTGGTCATCTTCTAGACCAGGGGTCATCAAACTACGGCCCGATGCTTTAATTTGACCGGCCCCTTTAACCACAGCAGCAATACATGTTGTCTGGCCGCTGTTCATCTTCGAACTCACAGTATTATAACGGGGAAGAAAATAACAGAGGAAACAAAAATTGGCCACCCGGAGTCTCAGTAGATTATACGGCAGCGATCCAACAGGTGGCCCTCCAAGCATGAGGGGAGTGATTGGCGCATCAATAGAGAGATGAGTGACCGCAGCCACTGAACTGTGTTGCAAAGCAGTTAAGTGGGATTTCGTTATGAAAATCCTCGTGTCCTGTGTTAATTTCATTAAAGCTAATGCTCTTAACTACAGGCAGTTTCAGGAATTCTTGTCTGAGATGAAGATGTGCTTTACTGAGATCCGCTGGCTGAGTCGGGGCGAGTTTTGAAATGTTTTAACGACCTGCTCCCGGAGATCAACACATTTATGCATCCAAAATCAAAACTCAAGCGCATTGTTTAATTTTTATGCTTCTCTTTCCATTGCTCCCCGATCTCAATAAAACATGCACTCAAAGTAACTACCGTTTTCGGGAGCATCTACTTCTGTGAGCAGACTTTTTCGAAGTTGAAACACCTTAAATCTCCAACCAGATCCAGACTCACTAATCAACATTTATTAGCTATTATGACTGGCAGTAACAAATATGGAACCTGACGCTTACTCTCGTCAGGCAAAAGCAGGCTCACAGTTCACACTGATTTTTTAAGGAAACACTGTATGAGGTAGGATAATGGAAATTATTAAAATAAATAAAATTTCTGCATTATCATTATGAACTACAATTATACAAAGCACAGACAATACATCCAGTATACATAATAAATAGCTTTTTTGGGTGTGTTTACTATTTCACCCGCGGTCCGGCCCCCCGAAACACTGAAGAACAGTAATCTGGATCTTCGGTTAAAAAGTTTTGAGGACCCCTGTTCTAGACCTTCATCAGTGGTCACAGGACGCTGCCCACGGGGCGCTGTTGCTGGATATTTTTGGTTGGTGGACTATTCTCAGTCCAGCAGTGACAGTGAGGTGTTTAGAAATTCCATCAGCGCTGCTGTGTCTTATCCGCTCATACCAACACAACACACACTAACACACCACCACCATGTCAGTGTCACTGCAGTGCTGAGAATGATCCACCACCCAAATAATACCTGCTCTGTGGTGGTCCTGGGAGAGTCCTGACCATTGAAGAACAACATGAAAGGGGCTAGAAAGTGAGTGTAGAAACAAGGAGGTGGTTTTCATGTTATGGCTGATCAGTGTAGTTAGACAATGCCTTTTAGTTGCAGGGTAACATTCTTGTAAATTTTGTTTTGGAGTCCGACTGTCTGCAGCATGGACTTGTCCAGCCAGCTGTATGGCTTTTTTATCTTGACTTTTCAACCGGAATTCCCGCCCTGTTTCATCTTCGGTGAGTTTTAAGGCATACGCGACTCACGCTATCCCCCGTTATCTCGCCCGTGTGTCTGGTTATCTGCTTCTCAACACCCTCCCGAGAGCAACAGTTCATTTGAAGGGGACAAAAAGCACCCCTCATGAGGCTTTGAAGACAGAATGTGAAATATGTTGTCCGGTGTGCTTGTTGGTAGGCTGTTTATCAGACTGTGAGCGGTTTTGTTCTGGCTTGTGTAAATAGCTTATGTAAATAATTTAACATAAAATACCATGGTGCAGATCAGCCTGTTGGTTCCTTTTGCTGTTCTTTAGAAGTCCAGAGTCTTCTTAATAATTTAATGTTGACAGTGTCCTACCTGGTAATGTTGGTGCAGCACAGTTTCAGTCACCGGGCTCAATCTCCACCTCCAGTTTCTGTGTGTGGCTAGAAATGTTTTCACTATTACATTTTCGGCATGCCTTTATCCAAAGTGACTTACACTATTGGGACAGTATACAGTCTGAGCAATTGAGGGTTAAAGGCCTTGCTCAAGGGCCTCACAGCAGCAACCTGGCAGTAGTGGGGCTTGATCCAGTGACCTTCTGATTACTAGTCCAGTACCTAAACCTCTAGGCTACAACTGTTTCTTCCCATATTGATGAGGTGACATCCAGCCTGTCTTCAGACCCACCACAACCCAAAACCTTTTTTTCTTTCTAAAAAAAAAAATAATAAGAAGAAATAAATAGTAAAGACAAAAACAACCAAATGAAAATCCAAACCTGAATCAGAGACAAGATAAAACAGGCAGGTAGGTGCATTTGCCAAAGAAGAGACCACCAGCCTCCACATGACTGCCCCAAGGACATAAGCATTAGCTGCCCCCAACAAATCCGAAAATGCAGGTGTCCATGCACATTGATAAGACCTCAGTGAAACGAAAGACCACACAGAAAAAGAGGAAAGAAATAGATAAGAGGGAGAAAGAATGCAAACTGCCAGCTACTCAATCCACCAGTGAGTGACAACCCAAGTTCTCGGTAAGGGAACAATGGCAGGAAACTCAGTATAACTGGTGGATGTTAAAAAGAAAATAAAGCAAAATTCAAAGAGAATGCAGGCAATAGAGCCTGCAGATAAAAATAACTGACAGAGATAAACCCAGCATTCTCATAAAAGAAAGCAGGAAGTAAAGCAGTACTTCTTTCTTGTCAATGTTTCTTTTATTTTCTTTTTATATTTTGTAATATTTTGTATTGTCTTCTTTCTTTCTTCTCTATTATCTTTCTTTTTTGTCTTTTTGGTTTCTCTGGTTCTCAATTAATTATTTAATGAATTTGTGGTTGTTAGTCTTATTTGTTTTTCTTTATTCCTTTATATATAAGAAGAAGAAAGAATGCAAACTTGGTTGCCACTGACAGCTGCTCAATCCACCAGTGAGTGACAACCCAAGTTCTCTGAAAAGAACAATGGCAGGAAACTCAGTATAACTGGTGGATGTTAAAAATGGAGTAAGGCAAAACCTTTAAAGGCAAAAAGATCAAAAGAACGCAGACAAAAAAGTCTGAGGAAAAAAGAACTGTTAAAAGTGCCAAGTAGTGAAGTAGTCTTTCTTTCTTGTCAATGCATTATTTCATTTTTGCTGGTTCTTTTTATATTGTGTTATATTCTTTTTTTCTTTGTCTTTATTTTCTTCTTATTTTTAATTATTTTCTTATTCTTAATTAATTAATTAACTAATTAATGGTTGTTATTCCTATTTGTATTTCTTTGATCCTTTTTTCTTTGGTTCTGTTTAACATGATCTTTGTCACCAGTACTGCTTGTTACTGTTAAAAGTTTGGCTAATGTCCTTCTGTGGATCCTGGTTTTGATGAAATGGTTTGATCATTTAACTGGATTAGCACTAGAATGCTCTGCATATTGAATCAGTGTGTCGAGCATCGCAGCAACAGCTTTTTGACACGAGGCAGCGTTCCCACTGCTCAGAACAAATATTTATCTAATCTAAACAGCCCATTCAACTTTTTCCTACATTTTAATGAAATGTCGGAAAGGTTTAATAGACTGTTTAGATTAGATAAATTAAATATTTGTTTTTTTGCAGTGGGAAAGCTGCTTTGTGGCGGAAACTTGGGCTGTTGTTGCACAGATTCACCAGGACTTAACACTGATTATTAGCAAAATGAATGGTTTTTTTTACTTGACTACTAGCAAAAATACAAATAAATAACCATGTATTGTATCCATGTGTCTAAAGGTCCTATTACAGGAATGTCATGTAGTCCATACAGATCACAATACTTTGCCGTTTCTGTTCAAGTTCTAACAGTTTAATTCTGCAACCTTACAAGTGATTGGTACATTGATTGGTGCATATATTCATAAAATCAAGAAGTTTAATCTCTACAACTAGCCAAACAAACCCCACTTTCTCCAGACTAGAGACTGGTGGGGACCAGTGTGAACCAAGTCAGTCACTGGAATGTCTTTTTCTTTTTTTATTTCTTTTGTTCTTTATTTTTATTGTCATTCACCCTTAAACCTTCTTTGTTTTGACTTTTCCTCCCACATTCTTTCTTTGTTTTTCTTTGTTTGTCCGACTCTCATTTTGTTCTGTCACTCTTTTTCTTATAATTCATCTAACAGTTTCTCTTTGATTTTGACTTCTTCTTCGTTCTTTATGTCATTTCTTTATTACTCAGATTTTCTCTTTACTTCTCTCAAATTTTTTTTCTTTCTCTCAGATCCTTAATTTTTCTTTCCTTTAATTTTGTAGTTACAGTGTATATTCTGTTATTTTTTAATTCCTTACTGCTTGTTTAAACTGTCCTTTCATCTCTTTTTGTCCTCGCATGTTCTTATTTTTTCTGTCTGCTTATCTCAAAGTTTCTCTTTGGTTCTGACTTCTGCAGTCTTTTTGTCATTTCTTTATTTCTTATATTTTATCCTTAAATTTTTCTTATTTCTTTTTGCAGTTATATGTTCTTTCTTTCTTTCTTTCTTTCTTTCTTTCTTGTCATTTAGTTTCATTTACTTTCTTTTTTTATTGATTTATTGTCATTTCTTTTTTTCTTTTTTGTAATTTCTTTCTTGTAATTTCTTTCTTTCTTTCTGTCTTTATTTATTAATTGTCATTTCTTTATTTATTTATTGTCATTTATTTTTTTCTTAATTTCTTTGTTTATTTATTTATTGTCACTTCTTTCTTTCTTTCTTTCTTTATTTATTTTTTTGTATTTTCTTTATTTATTGTCATTTCTTTCTGTCTTTATTTATAAATTGTCATTTCTTTATATATTTATTTATTGTCTTTTTTTTTTCTTTTTCTTGTCATTTTTTTTTTTTTCTCTCCTTCATTCTATCCTTTCTCCTTTAAGAAATCTCTGTCTGTAGTTTAGAGGTATTTTGGACAGATGTTACAGGGCTGCTGAAAGAACGACATCATAACAGACTCTTCTGCACCAACAGTCACAGTCAGTGATGTTTATTTAGTAAGTAGTACACATGCTGGATTCTAATAAGGCATTGTTGGTTTCAAAGCAGCACTTAACATAAAATAGCAAAATGAATGATCTTCTTATCATCATTTTAATATTTTACAGCCCTGCGTGTTTACATGTAATTTTAGATGCTTTTCGCTCCATATGCAGGAAATGTTAGAAAAACAGATTGAACAAGGAATTTTGTACACAGCTTAAGAAGCAGGGAGGATGCTATCAATTCATTCATCTGTAAAATAAACAACAGTATAAGAAAACACTACAAATCCTGAGTATCTGGAATATACTGTTATGATTCGGGGAGGAAGGACCCAAGGATGCAGAGGAAGTTGGATTAACGGGTTTATTTACAAAATAATAAACATAATATACAATAAAATAAAAGGAATAACACCAACAAAAAACACTTCGGGGAATCCCGAAGGCAGCCGGAGACGCCAGACTGAAAGAAACAAGGGAAAAAACATAAAGGGGAAAAAGGGAAAGCGCGAGGCGCGAACCCTGGTCGCTCACCTCCAGGCTGGGAGCTTAAGCACGCTGCCACAGCAACGCTGAAAGCAAAACCGCTCCCAGCGCTAAAGAGGCGAAGCGACCGGGTTCGCGAGGTGGGAAACCTCGCGCTGTTGGCCGAAGAAGGGGGGATAACACCGCCGGTAGATAAATGGCACGGCGCTCACCAGCAGTTAATGCTGGTCAGCGCCATGCCATCCACCGGGTGTGATTTACTTGCGGATTTAAAGTTAAAAGCAAAGGCGCTGTCACCAGCCAGGGTGGCTGGGAAGTGGCCGTTTGCTCCTGCGCTCCAGAGGGCGGAACGTGACGCTGTCACCAGCGGTAGCTGGGAGGGGGTCACGTTCCTCTGGGCGCAGTCATGGGGTCTCTAGGTGGCGGCGGCACGGCGGCTCGACGGCTCGGCGGCAGCGGCCCGACAGCGACCTGAGAGCAACCACCAGGCGGCGGCGGCGGCACGACAGCTGCGGCACTCTGGCGGCAGCTTGGCGGCGGCGGCGGCGTGGTGGCGCCCACTAGCGGTGGCCCGGCGGCAGCGGCACGGCGGCGGCGGCACAGTGCGGCGGCACAACCTAAAGATAATAAAAAAAACAATAAACATAAAAGGACACCGCAGTGTCAAACAAACTCAAAGAAAGAAAAAAGAATCAGCCAATATGAGCAGAAGGTGCGACGGCTACAGCTCTGCACCTATCCCTTAAATAAGGGAAGGCACAGGTGTAGCCACTTCGCCCTAACGAGCTGGCCAGGTATTTAAAGGCACAGCTCGTTTCTGCTCTGTAAGGCCTGTGGCATCAGGGAGAGATGGTACATTCCCCTGATGCCACAGAGCCTAACAGTACCCCCTTCTTAAGGAGACCTCTCCTGAGGTCTCCAGCCGGCGGTCCCGTCCCCACCAGTGGCTAAAAGCCACTGGGGGAGTGCCCCCCCAAAAAAATCTTTGGGAGAGGACGGGGTCCTCCGCTGGGTCCAGTAATGGTCGCACCTTGCTGTTATGATGTGGGGAGGAAGGACCCAGGGATGCGGAGGTATAACTAAAAAGGGTTTTATTTACAAAATCATAAACGTAATATACAATAAAATAAAGGAATAACAGTAACAAAAAACACTTCGGGGAATCCCGAAGGCAGCCGGTGACGCCAGACTGAAAGAAACAAGGGAAAAAACATAAAAGGGAAAAAGGGAAAGCGCGAGGCGCGAACCCTGGTCGCTCACCTCTAGGCTGGGAGCTTAAGCACGCTGCCACAGCAACGCTGAAAGCAAAACCGCTCCCAGCACTAAAGAGGCGAAGCGACCGGGTTCGCGAGGTGGGAAACCTCGCGCTGTTGGCCGAAGAAGGGGGGATGACACCGCCGGTAGATAAATGGCACGGCGCTCACCAGCAGTTAATGCTGGTCAGCGCCATGCCATCCACCGGGTGTGATTTACTTGCGGATTTATAAAGTTAAAAGCAAAGGCGCTGTCACCAGCCAGGGTGGCTGGGAAGTGGCCGTTTGCTCCTGCGCTCCAGAGGGCGGTACGTGACGCTGTCACCAGCGGTAGCTGGGAGGGGGTCACGTTCCTCTGGGCGCAGTCATGGGGTCTCTAGGTGGCGGCGGCACGGCGGCTCGACGGCTCGGCGGCAGCGGCCCGACAGCGACCTGAAAGCAACCACCAGGCGGCGGCGGCGGCACGACAGCTGCGGCACTCTGGCGGCAGCTTGGCGGCGGCGGCGGCGTGGTGGCGCCCACTAGCGGTGGCCCGGCGGCAGCGGCACGGCGGCGGCGGCACAGTGCGGCGGCACAACCTAAAGATAATAAAAAAACAATAAACATAAAAGGACACCGCAGTGTCAAACAAACTCAAAGAAAGAAAAAAGAATCAGCCAATATGAGCAGAAGGTGCGACGGCTACAGCTCTGCACCTATCCCTTAAATAAGGGAAGGCACAGGTGTAGCCACTTCGCCCTAACGAGCTGGCCAGGTATTTAAAGGCACAGCTCGTTTCTGCTCTGTAAGGCCTGTGGCATCAGGGAGAGATGGTACATTCCCCTGATGCCACAGAGCCTAACAGTACCCCCTTCTTAAGGAGACCTCTCCTGAGGTCTCCAGCCGGCGGTCCCGTCCCCACCAGTGGCTAAAAGCCACTGGGGGAGTGCCCCCCCAAAAAAATCTTTGGGAGAGGACGGGGTCCTCCGCTGGGTCCAGTAATGGTCGCACCTTGCTGTTATGATGTGGGGAGGAAGGACCCAGGGATGCGGAGGTATAACTAAAAAGGGTTTTATTTACAAAATCATAAACGTAATATACAATAAAATAAAGGAATAACAGTAACAAAAAACACTTCGGGGAATCCCGAAGGCAGCCGGTGACGCCAGACTGAAAGAAACAAGGGAAAAAACATAAAAGGGAAAAAGGGAAAGCGCGAGGCACGAACCCTGGTCGCTCACCTCCAGGCTGGGAGCTTAAGCACGCTGCCACAGCAACGCTGAAAGCAAAACCGCTCCCAGCACTAAAGAGGCGAAGCGACCGGGTTCGCGAGGTGGGAAACCTCGCGCTGTTGGCCGAAGAAGGGGGGATGACACCGCCGGTAGATAAATGGCACGGCGCTCACCAGCAGTTAATGCTGGTCAGCGCCATGCCATCCACCGGGTGTGATTTACTTGCGGATTTATAAAGTTAAAAGCAAAGGCGCTGTCACCAGCCAGGGTGGCTGGGAAGTGGCCGTTTGCTCCTGCGCTCCAGAGGGCGGTACGTGACGCTGTCACCAGCGGTAGCTGGGAGGGGGTCACGTTCCTCTGGGCGCAGTCATGGGGTCTCTAGGTGGCGGCGGCACGGCGGCTCGACGGCTCGGCGGCAGCGGCCCGACAGCGACCTGAAAGCAACCACCAGGCGGCGGCGGCGGCACGACAGCTGCGGCACTCTGGCGGCAGCTTGGCGGCGGCGGCGGCGTGGTGGCGCCCACTAGCGGTGGCCCGGCGGCAGCGGCACGGCGGCGGCGGCACAGTGCGGCGGCACAACCTAAAGATAATAAAAAAACAATAAACATAAAAGGACACCGCAGTGTCAAACAAACTCAAAGAAAGAAAAAAGAATCAGCCAATATGAGCAGAAGGTGCGACGGCTACAGCTCTGCACCTATCCCTTAAATAAGGGAAGGCACAGGTGTAGCCACTTCGCCCTAACGAGCTGGCCAGGTATTTAAAGGCACAGCTCGTTTCTGCTCTGTAAGGCCTGTGGCATCAGGGAGAGATGGTACATTCCCCTGATGCCACAGAGCCTAACATATACCAGAGATTTTACTTTTATGACCCATATTAATTGCTACATTTTAACATTGGCATTTTAGTTAGATTATGAACTTAAGTGTGATGCAGAACTGCAGCTGCATTAGTTAAAGAACCCTTTAACATTATTTATATCATCTAATCTTCAAACAAGTCATAATAATCAACATAAAATCTGCCTTAACTGATACCATACAAACTGATTTGAATAACATGAACCTCTGAACCTTTTAAAGGTTTAAAAGTATTTCAGTTAATGCAAATGAAAGTTTGGGGTTAAAGTGCCATATAAGTACTATATAAAAAGTCTTAAAATAAATACATAAATAAAGTGAACCATGTAGCATAGTTTGCGAGCAGTTTGTTTGTAGGTAAAAATGGACTGAAACCAAAATCTTGGTGTTAATTTGAAAAAAAAAAAGTCTTTGGTAGAAAAACATGCTTATTCTGTTCATACTTTTTCACACTATTTTATATGTGTATTTTATTTGTGAAGAACATGTTTTCTCCTTCCTGTAGGTTTTGGGGGTCACTAGAGGGTTGTGGTTCACTTGTGGTCTGCAGCCCAGTTGTCTGAAATTTCTACCCAATGTTTAACTGCAACTAAAGGAAAAGTTACCAGGGTTCACATTTTGTGATGAATGAATCATTATTATAAATATAGAAATTAAAACTATGATTGTTTGTGAGGTTTATGCAGATTTTTTTGATGTCTATTGGATGAAGATCAGACCACATTTTAAATAAATGTAAATGCAGAAATCCAGGTTACAACTTTTCTACTGACTGTAGGATGTGCGTAATGCTTTATATTTTATATTATAGAAGATTCCCAGTGGGTACAGGCATGTTAAAACATCTTTTCTAATAACATCTGATCATCAGATTGGGGTTGAATTCAGTGTGATGCTAGTTTAGCCAAATTTGACATGTCTTATAAGGAATGATTGCATAAAACCTAGGTCAAAAGTTTACATACCCCACCAAAATAATAATAATGTAAATTGCTATATGTATATTTTCAAAAAAGCCTGACAGGAATTTTTTTAAGATGTGGACATAGTAATTAAATAGTATTTAAACTTTTGACCTCGGTTGTACAAACTTTTAAATATTTTTTTCAAATATGTGATTTCACTTTTCATGTGAAAACACATGACGTGAATTACACTGCTCAAAAAAAATTAAGGAAACACTTAAATCACTCTTTGGATCTCGATAAACGAAAGATCCAAGTTGAAAATCTTTACTGATATAAATTGTGTAATTAGTTAAAAACAGAATGACATAACAGTCAATGGAAACCAAAATCATCAACCCATGGAGGGCTGGACTGAAAATTAAAGTAAAACATTGAATAGGCTCATCCAATTTCTGTGAATTTCATCATGGCAACTAATAATGTGACTCAGTAGTGTGTATGGCCCCCATGTGCCAGTAACGTCTGGGCATGCTCCTGATGAGACGACGGATGGTGTCCTGGGGGATGTCCTCCCAGACCTGGATCAGGGCATCAGTGAGCTCCTGGACAGTCTGTGGCGCGACTTGGCGGCGGCAGATGCACTGATACATGAAGTCCCAGAAGTTCTCAATTGGATTCAGGTCTGGGGAACGTGAGGGCCAGTCAATGGCATCAATGCCTTCATCGTCCAGGAACAGCCTACACACTGGCCACATGAGACTGAGCATTGTCCTGCACCAGGAGGAACCCAGGGCCCACTGCACCAGCATAAGGTCTGACAGCGACCTAACAGCATTCAGGGTACCTTTGGCTATCACATGGAGGTTTGTGCAACCCTCCAAGGATATGCCTCCCCAAGCCATCACTGACCCACCACCAAACCGGTCATGCTGGATGATGTTGCAAGCAGCATAACGTTCACCACGGCGTCTCCATTTGCACCAAAGCAGGTGAACTTGACAATTGCTCACAATTGCTTAAGCTTCCAAACTGGGCAGATTGATATCCCTGACTTTGTGTTATACTGTGATGGTTAAGTGTTCCCTTAATTTTTTGAGCAGTGTATTTATGATTATGTGTAAAATATCTAATTAAACAATTTAAGTTGTACGTGGCTAGTTACACTTACATTCGGCAAGTACATCTGTTACATTTTAAAATATGTTTTCTGTATGAAAGCAAAAAAAAAACATTCGTTTTACTGACACCATCCAATACACCATCTCATACTGAACATACCCAATCAATGGAACTTCACATCACATCTCAATGTCCCAGTTATTGTTGTACAATGTTTCTTTGACTTCCCTGATGCCGTGACCAGAATGCACCCAGAGAAAGACGTTTTAACATTTCACACCCACTAGGCCTAGAGTTCATTCTTATTTTATTTACCAAAAAAAATAGAAAGAAAATAGCAGCACTGAATGGGATGAATAAATGTAATTTTTGTGCACAAAAGACAAAGAAATGGTTTTGTCAGTTCGCAAAGGACTTTACATAAAACAAAACACATCAGCTACCATAGCATTATAGAGCTATACAGACGTGAAGCTGTACGATGTGAAAACCATAAGCTTGTTGCACATTCACAGGTAAAACTGGCGAAGAATAATAATAAATAGAAAATAATTTAACATAGGTACAAAATTTGGTTTCAGCCTATATTTTCTTGTAAAGTAAAAGAGTACATCCATTGTGCTTTAAAAAAAAGTCTTTTAGGTATGTGTGTGCGCAATTTGTTTCAAGTCCTTGCTTGTCATACACGGTTTTGCAGATTTTCAGTGCAGAGACGGGGTCAACGTTTGAGAAATTTCACTATTTATTTGTTTATCCACTTCCACAGATTTAACTTTCACTGAAAGTTAGGTCCGTTTTTTTTTCATTCTCAAAAGATCATGGGTGTAGGACTAGGACCCGGTCTCCTCTGTCCATCTGCTCTTGTGTGTTTGTGCGAGTCCTCTCTCTGTGCGTGCTACAGTGGGATTAGCCTTTCCCATTTGCTTTATCTTGTTTGTGTATTTCATCACAGTCATTTCATGAGCTTCCCTTTGTGGCTCTGCTCTCCGCTGGGCTGGAAACAATATCCATTCTTGGCTGAAATGAGTTTCTCTTTCTCTGTCTGTTTCCGTCGGTCCGTCTTAACGTCTGCCGTCCAGCCAGGCTGTGGTTCCGCAGTTCTTAATATTCCAGCTCGTGTAAGGTGGAACTAGAGATGACAAATAGAGATTTTGTTAGAAGCATTGCCAGACACTTGAAGGATCTTATGGTTAGTATTTTGCATGCTGAATAGTGCAATAGTTTTGGTTTTCACGAACCTTGTGACTTTTGAAAGAAATTACCAAAATTAATGGAACAATCATAAACAGCATGACTCCAGATGCTCTTCATTTAAGCATCCGTAAGTACTTTATGTCTTTAGAATATAGAATAACTAGTTATTTAATCTCAAACTACAAACAAAGCAATTTTAAAAATTTAAACATCCATCCTAATTATTGAGTTCTAGATGTTTCAGCCACACATATTGTTAAAAACAAATGATATGCTTCCAGATTTCTGTTAATACTTTGAGTAAAGCCCTTTCTACTTCAACCTTCAGGGCAGTTGTAGCTGGTTCAAACCCCACCACTGCCAGGTTGCCACTGTTGGGCCCTTGAGCAAGGCCCTTAACTCTCAAGTCGCTTTGGATAAAGCATCTGTTAAATGGCAAAAATGTAAGCTTGACTGTGCATTAAGCAAGGTCCATAGAGACATGGCTTTACCTGCACTGAGCCCTGACTTCAACCCCATTGGAAACCCTTTGTGTTGAATTGAAACATTGATTTCTCATCTAATGTTCACCTTTGACTGAATGGGCCCAAATTCATTCATTCACTCATGAAATTTCTCAACAAGCTTTACATTGGCTTTGGGTTAGAAGCTGCAACCGCAACAAAATCTTCAGCCCAGCCAAGCTTTAGAGTAGCCAATCTGCCTACTGCATGGTTTGGGAGGTGGGAAGATCATGTAGCCTTGTAGAATAAGACTCATTCATCTTGAAGCGTATTAATAAACTCAAAATCTTTAAAGAATCACAAATGGCAAGAAAATTCAATAAGATCTGAGAGAATTGTATATAAAATGCATTAAAGGAAGGGAGCATTTTCCATGCTGTCCCAACTTTTTCTGATTTGGGGTTGTAGTATTTAGCCTATTTGTATTTTACTATATAAAGCAATTACAAAATCACAAATAAGAAGGTTTAAAAATCATTCTTCCAAGATTATCCCTTAAAAGCTGATGAAACTGCAATCTGATGCTCTAAATCTGTTACATTAAATGTCTAGAACGATCAGCACCAGTGACCCTGGAGAACATCTTGTCCCTCGTTTTTCTCTCTTTATTTCCCCTCTGCTCATCTTTTTTCCCTTATGCCAATCTCTGCCTAAACGTCTGATGTCCATCACTTCTGAATGCCCCGGATTCCGATCCTATCTCAACTACTGTACATGTCTCTACAGGAAAGGATAAACAACGATAAGCGCTTATATCCTATCTGAAGGAAAAGGGGAAAACACAAACTGAAAAAATGTTCCAAGAGGCCAAGACCTTAGGGTCAACCCTCAGGGGTGTCAGACTGAAGATGTAATCATGATTTACAATGCCTTCTTTGGGATACTAAGGTCACAGTGTTGGTTAGTTAATATGAATATAATGTAGTTGCATTTGGCAGGCTAGTTTTGAGTGCATCAACAACATAAAATTTTTTTATGTTTGTCAGTTTTCATGTGTGTTCCTTCCTTTGGGGCAGTGGAAGGTCAAGTGCTTCAAGTTTTGCACTTGCGAGCAGAAAGTTAAAATCCTTTGACAGCCAAATCCTCTTAAATACCAAAGCAAGACCTTTAACCCTTGAGTCTCAAGCTCAATTGTTTGATTGATGTTGTGTCGTACATTTTGCTTGCTAAAGTTTAGACAAGTCTTAATCAGTTATAATTGTCCTACCTACTGTATCTTGCCCTGCCTTACCTTTAAACCTTTAATGGTTTGCCTCCAGCGTTTCCAGTTGGACATCCTTAAATAGTGTAACCCACCCTGAGGCTTTAGGTCAGCTGATGCACGCAGGTCAGGTAATCCTAAGGAATTACAATTTTCTCATATTGAACCTAATCTCAAAGGATTCCAGGAATACAAGCCCTGTAAGTCCATTTAAAAACATTCAGATGCATATTACACAAAAAGCAATACCATTACTACCCCATTACTACTAATACTAATAATACTACTACTATTACTACTACTATTACTACTACTATTACTACTACTACTACTAATAATAATAATAATAATGATAGATATAGGTATTATTATTACATTTTATTTTATGATTTAGTTATTTTTATAGTAAATGAATTAAATTTTTTTAAAGTACATTATTTTATTTATTTTAACTTTATATATATTTTTTATTTTATTTATGCTTTTTCTCCCAACCTTTTTAGTGCATCCAATTGCCCAATTGCGTCACGCTTCCTCTCCACTAATGCTGATCCCCGCTCTGATTTGAGGAGAACAAAGCTAACCCTTGCCCCCTCCGTTACTAGGGCAGAACTGAGATTATGAACTGTTATTATCAACTGCTTTATCCTGGTCATGGTCACAGTGCACAGTGGGCCCAGTCCATTCCTAGGCACAAGGCAGGAATAACATATACAGGGTACCAGTGCATCACAGATCTTTGGCCATCCTTTGTTCTTAGACATAGCCAGTCATGTCTGTGTAGACACCTGTCTGGCTGGTAGCACAGATAAAATTCAAACATGGATCTCAGTGGTGATACATCACTGCTCCACCTGAGCACAATACTACTACTACTACTACTACTACTACTACTACTAATAAGAATGATAATAATAATAATAATAATAATAATAATAATAATAATAGAACATTAAACATTTGCCTGTTTTCCCAAAAATAAAGAATAGTTTTATTGTAGCTGGGCTAAATTTACTGTAATTAAATTTGTATTTACTGTGATTAAATTTGTACTTAAATTCAACTAACTTTTGTTTTAAAGTACCTTTTTCTTAAGCTAATTTAATCTATAAATTGTGGTTGGTCATATTTAAAATGAAACAATACAGAGTCCAGACCTTGACCAAAGTAACCTCACACACCGGATCACCACTTAATTCAAGTCAAAGCAGATGGACTGTACAGTCCTTACCACTGTCTCTTAGATTAAGTAATAATTTCACCCTGTATAAAAGTCCTACTATAAAACACAGATTAATACTTCATTCTAAAGCAGTGTACTTATCACACTGCTAATTCCTTGCATAAATAAATGATTTTCTTTTCTTCCGTGATTTACTGCTGTATTTGGTAAAACGGTCCAGCGAGGTGTCAGACCCAGCACACTGCTGATTTCAATGATTAATGGTTTAAAAATATTCGAATCAAGTCTTTCTTGCAACAGCGCCCAGAACGTCCACCTGGCACGCTTCTAATGTTTCTTCATATTAACAATCTCGTTCTAAACGTTTCTCTTTGTTTTTTTTTTCTCTTTCTCTTCTCTGATTCTGACAGATTTTTCCCCCCTTCATGACTGTACTGTAATAAACACGGGTAAACCCGGTAACCTGATGTGAAATATAAAACATCATATAAACACTTCATCAGTCCGAGATTGAAGGGGTTTGTATGTAACAATGGCACCACAGTATAACAATATATCTGATATTATTATATCTTCAGCACGGTACATGTAACATATAAATCAATACAATTCTCTCAATAATCACAATTTTATGTTGCAGTGGCAATAAGGATAAGCTCTATCTTTCTATCACTTCCTCAGACATGGCACCTTTTGTCTGTTGAGTGCCTGTTAGCACAGCTGAGACTCAAATTGTAAGCTTGAGCGAAGGGTCAGCGATTGTCCGGCACCACTGAAGCCGAGAGGGTTAAGGGCCTTGCTCAAGGGCCCAACAGTGGCTGATTTATGATTTGCATATTTGTATATACACCGATTAGGCATAACATTATGACCACCTTCCTAATATTGCCTTGGTCCCCCTTTTGCTGCCAAAACAGCCCTGACCCGTTGAGGCATTGACTCCACTAGACCCCTGGCACCAAGATGTTAGCAGCAGATCCTTTAATTCCTATAAGTTACAAGGTGGGGCCTCCATGGATCGGACTTATTTGTCCAACACATCCCACAAATGCTCGTTTGGATTGAGATCTGGGGAATTTGGAGGCCAAGTCAACACCTTAAACTCGTTGTTGTGCTCCTCAAACCATTCCTGAACCATTTCTGCTTTGTGGCAGGATGCATTATCCTGCTGAAAGTGGCCACAGCCATCAGGGAATACCGTTTCCATGAAAGGGTGTACATGGTCAGAACCAGCATTAACATCTTCAGCAATCTGTTGGATCGGACCACACGGGCCAGCCTTTGCCTTCCTACGTGCATCAATGAGCCTTGGCCGCCCATGACCCTGTCACCGGTTTACCACTGTTCCTTCTTTGGACCACTTTTGATAGATACTGACCCCACAAGAGCTGCAGTTTTGGAAATGCTCTGACCCAGTCGTCTAGCCATCACAATTTGGCCCTTGTCAAACTCACTCAAATCCTTACGCTTGTCCATTTTTCATGCTTCTAACATCAACTTTGATGATAAAATGTTTACTTGCTGCCTAATATATCCCACCCACTAACAGGTGCCGTGATGAAGAGATAATCAGTGTTATTCACTTCACCTGTCAGTGGTCATAATGTTATGCCTAGTTGGTGTATTTATATATTGGTATTATTTACTTATAATCTGCAGAATATAATCTGGTTTAATAGATATATAAAATAAAATACTAATCTAGTTATTATTCTACATAGATTATTTTAACTGGTTTAAACATTCTAACTCAGGGACACTAACATGTTCAGTTTTGTTTTCGACCTGCATGATTCTCGTAACCAGAAAAGTGTTTATTTCCAGTTGGCTATTTATACGTTCTTATCAGATCAGCCTGGCTGTGTAAAACACTGCAATCAGTGTTTCATTCATGTGTGTTTAGAACCGGCTCTGAAAATAAAAAAACGATCATGAGGCATCAAAAAAAGCAGGAGGCAGATGTTTGTAACCTCGGGTTTAATCGCTTGATCCTTTCAGCAGATACACTGCTCAGCTACTGCTGATTGTGATAAATAGGAAGAACAAAGCGTTTAAACTGATTTTTATGGGTTTCGGTTCCCGTTTGTTTTGGCCTTGTGAATTTTCCACTGTGTTTGACATGTCAGGCTTACTTTAAGCTTTCATTTAATTAGAAATAATGCTTTCTTTTAGTGTAGTATCACTAAATACAGGATTAGAGTAGGTCCTGGACCTAACATAATTGAATGCTGTTAATGTGAATTTTAAATAAATCGTTTGCTGCTGCTTTTCTGAATTTCCTTAAGGTTCCCTTCTGATCTTGTTTTAGATTTTTCTTCTGATTTAGGGTTTAAAACAATAACAGAAGACACAGATTGATGACTGGGTTTTGTGTTATTACTTTATCTATGATTTTGTAAAGGTTTTTTCTTTCAACTAAGGTACCTCTAGAGACTTAGACAAAATGAAATGCCCTTTCTGAACAAATATATTGCTTAATATTAATCTATATTTGTATCGCATTGTATTCCAAGCCCTGTTGCATAAAGTATTTTACATATGCATATAATTATTTAAATAATTATACAGTATAATAATAATACAGTATTTTAATTAAACAATTCACAGTCATTCATTTGAATTCATAATAATGACATACATATTTATTTATTTATGTATTAAACTTTTAACGTCATGTTTTACACACTTTGGGTCCATTCATGACAGAAACGGTAATTTAATGTCAAACACAGGCATGGTATCTTCAATTCACCTCACTTGCACATCTTGGACTTGGACTGTCTGTGTGAGGAAACTGGAGCTCCCAGAGGAAACCCACACAGACACAGGGAGAACATACAAACTCCACACAGAAAGGACTCAGGCCGCCCCACCTGGGGATTAAACCCAGGACTTTCTTGTTGTGAGGCAACAGTGCTACTCACTGAGCCACCGTGCCACCTTATACATTTTTAAACATAGATTTAGAGCTTACAGACTCTGGATAAAGTGATTATTAAAGGTCAAAAGAGTGAGACCCTCCAGAATGTTTCTGCCTCTAAAAGCCTCTTTGGCACAGTAACTGTTCATTAAGAGCTGAATGAATTGGGGTTTTATGACTAAGCAGCAATATAAAAGCATCCCAATGTGGTACACAGCACTCCACTGTTGGACTAAGAATCAGTGGAAACACTTGTTTGTTCATTTTTCATTGTTCATTTGCAGCATTTAGCAGACACTTTTATACTTTTATTTTTAAGTGACTAACAATTATGACTAAATGCAATTTAAGCAATTGGGGGTTAAAAGTCTTGCTCAAGAGGCCCAACAGTAGCTACTTTGGCAGTGGTGGGGCATGAACTGGCAACCTTCTGTTAGTCCAGTACCTTAACCAATGAGCTACCGCTGCGCTTGTTTGGTAGTCTAAAAAACAATTCTACAACATTAGTGATTAATCTAGTTAGTGGTGCACCTCAATTGCTACAATTGTGTTTACAGTTTTTAAGTCACTTAGACAAAAGATGAATTGCCCGTTGGGAGCAAGTATAACACACAATAACATAACGGACCTCTGACTTGGGTTCTTGTGACTAAATGGAATGAAATCCCTGCAGTCTAGTAGAAGTCTTTCAAAAGAAGTGGAGGGTGTTAGAGCAGAACCAGCACCACTATTCAAAACATCACTTGTGTAATTTATGTAAGTACATCATTTATTATGTAAGTACATCATTTATATTTTATGTTGTTGCAAAACTGTTGTTGGCAATCTGAGTAGTTGGTTAATGTTCATTTATCTTGAAGGAAGTGCCGAATTTATTTTATATTTCAATTCAAACCCAGATTACAGGACTACCAAAAGTTTGATTTCTAGAAGTACAAAGCATGTCCTGATCAAACAGACCCAGATTTCTGACAGTCCTGAGGTTTGTACCTACAACCGTTTGAGTAATTCCACAGAAATGCAACCACTGAGCTGTGAAAAACTATGTGATTATTATTGTTTTTTTTTTTTTTAAACCAACACTCCATACCCATCATTCACCCCTATGCTCTTTCTTTCTGCTTCAATCACTTTGTCAGCCTTACATCTAAACTTTAGCATAGTTGACTGGACATGCCGGAGTCCCAACAGACCAGCTGCTTTTACAGCCAAACACCATGAGCGCATCTAATGCCACTGAAATAAAAACACTGGCTTGCCAGCTTCCGTGTCGGCATTAGAGTTTAAACTCTCTGAGATATATCGATCCTAGTCTTGCTGTGCTGCCTGCTTCAGCCTGGTCTCACATTATCATATATATTCCAGTACAATAACTGTCATGTAGTGGAACCGAGGCGGGAGGGTGGTGGTATTCGGCATGGTAAAATGTGGGCAAACATTGCATAATAGCTTCTGCACGTAGACTGGCAGGCGCAAACCTTTCCTGTTTAATTTTGTACCCGAGGCTTGATATGTTATGGTTATTCCACCTGCAGTTACAAGAAAAGGTTTGTGTGCCTCTTTTCAAGTACCTACCCAAGTACCTAGATTAGTTCCTTCTAAAATGTGGTTTATTCTTTTCATTAAAGTCATAATAATAGACAGACACACTACAAAATTAAACTAAAATTCTGGTTCCTTTTCATTATATTTAGCATTGCAAACTGTAATTAGAAAGTCTGTTTTTTATAGAAGTCAATAATCCAGACATTCAGGTACTTTTTCCTGGACTGCAAACATGAGTAAATTGGACTGTAATTGTTTATGGAAGAACGTGTTTATGCATTATTTTCCACACACTGAGAGAAGGTCCTCTTTCATTTCCAGTCCATGCTTTAGAGAAGTGGTCATACCAACCAGCGCAAATGCAACTACACATTGTATTTAAATCTAGTAATACCCTCCTTGCAAAAACTACATTTTATTCTGCAAATAGTCATAACAGAGAGCAACATTCGTTTTTCGTTCAAATGTAGATGTAACTGAATGGTATATGTATTCAATAAGGGTTTGGTGTCTTATGTTTCTGATTACACACTTATATAATCATACAATTATATAAAAGCAGCAAATTTTAAACATGCAGGAACTGCCGCTCAGGTAGCGCAGGGGTAAAAACACATGCTGTTCACCAGAGCTGAGATCTCGAATACATCGTATCGAATCTCGGCTCTGCCTGCCGGCTGAGGCTGAGCGGCCACATGAACAACGATTGGCCTGTTGTTCAGATAGGGGCGGGATTAAGCCGGATGGGGACTAGTGCGATTACGACCTCTGCTGACTGGTTGGTGGCGCCTGCACAGAGATGGGAAAGGAGTGAGGTAGAGGGTGTGGCTCTCCGTACACAGCGCTGTACTGCACTGCACCCGTCAAGTGTAGGTGATAAGATGTTCGATTGCTGTGCACGTGTCGGAGGGGGCGTGGAGCAGCCTCGTCCTCCCCAATCAGGAGCAGGGACCGGCATTAGTGAGAGGATGATTGACGGGCAGAAATTGGATGCACTAAAGTGGGAGAAAAATGGGGGGAAAAAAGAAAACAAACAAACAAAAAAAAAACATGTATGAACTGCATTGATTGCCTAAATGCCCCATAATTACAGCCATAAAAAAGCCCCAAAATACTTGTTTACCAGTTTATTAGGTACACCTACCTTGTATGTACAGCCTTACAGATCATCAGCCATCCCATGGTGCTCTCTTTCTGCTAATGGATGGAGTAGATTGGAGCTGACAAACTGTGGATATGAACAGATAGGCTACAGTCAGTAATTCTATACCTACTGTACTACAGGTTCACCAAATTATTGGTCAGTAAGTCCATGTCAGCTATGTGTACCATGCAAATTGGCAAGTGGGTGTGGGTACACTGTAAACCAACCATTACAAATCACCCATTCACAGTTTGATCAGCCTTCACATCTTTGGGAAGCATTTTCCACAAACTTTGTATGGTGTCTGTGTGAATTTGTGCTCTTAGTTGAAAGAGGATTCATGAGGTCAGGTTTGGCTTGCAACCAATGTTCCAATTTAACTGGATTTCTTCCATACCAAAAACTTGTCAGACTATGTGTTTATGGACCTTGCTTTAGGCAAAAGGGTCATGCTAAAACAGAAAAGGCTTCCCAAAACTTGTCACAAAAATTAAAGCGTATAGTTTATTTAACGTAATGATGTTAATTTTTTTGTGTGGCTGAAACACCCAAACTCTATAACTGAAGGGGTGTCCACATACTTTTGCCCTAATATTATACTTTTTTATGCCCCTAATTCATCCACCAGTCAAGGTTTTGTCCTCTTGTTTGGAGTTCATACCCATATCTGTGGCAAGGAGTCCATATGAGACCCTGTTTTTGGGGTGCTAGTAGATTTTTGGGTGGGAATCTTCCTTCCCCGTCAACCAGACTGAAACTGATCATAATGTGCAACTGCGAGTTTATTTATACAATCTAGTACATTTCATTTTATCCTTCAGTCACGTTTACTACCCAGTGGCTTTGTTACTTTTGCACATGTCTTGGAGGAAGCACATGTTAGCCCTTGTCCTACTAGTTGATAGCCATCATGTGTTACAGGGAACTAGTATGTGGGAATTTGCAATGAGTAAAACAGTACATCACTGTTTGGTTGCGACATTTCAAACTGGAAAATGACTTAATGCCTGAAGATGGATTGAAGGTGTGGGTGGTTTGGAGGCGAGTCTTTGCCTTTTCAATTTCCATTGGAAAATGTCGTACATCATCATCTTTCCCGGCACTGTCTGCTTTTTTTGATCGCTCTTAGGACTTCAGCCATGTTTTTTAGCTTATTTGTCAGTTTTTTTCTGAATAATCTATAGAACAGTGGTTTCCGCCAATCAAAATGCCAGTCTTTTACTAATTTACTAAAATCTTTAAAGAAAACATTGAGAAGCTTCCATTTCAGGCAAGACTGAATATTTTAACAGTCAAAACATCAATCAACAGCTGGAGCAGATACCTGCAAGAGTAAACAATCAATCTCTTTATGATGTCTATCATTACTGTCCACAAAATAAATCAAAAAGGGCATAAAAGAGCTCAGTTTGGTACAGCGTGAAGAAGTGAAGATATAAACTACAGCCACACTGCCTAGGTCAGACTGCCATTCTAAACTTACTCAACCAACAAAAACATGGTGGTGGTGTGTTAGTGTGTGTTGTGCTTGTATGAGTGGATCAGACACAGCAGCACTGATGGAGTTTTTAAACACCGTTTCCACTCACTGACGTAAAGTCAGAGACGATCACTCATCTATTGCTGCTGTTTGAGTTGGTCATCTTCTAGACCTTCATCAGTTGTTACAGGACACTGCCCACAGGGCACTGTTGGCTGGATATTTTTGGTTGGTGGACTATTCTCAGTCTAGCAGTGACAGTGAGGTGTTTAAAAACTCCAGCAGCACTGCTGTGTCTGATCCACTCATACCAGCACAACACACACTAACACACCACCACCATGTCAGTGTCACTGCAGGGCTGAGAATGATCCACCACCCAAATAATACCTGCTCTGTGGTGGTCCTGGGAGAGTCCTGACCATTGAAGAACAGCATGAAAGGGGGCTAACAAAGCATGCAGAGAAACAGATGGACTACAGTCAGTAATTGTAGAACTACAAAGTGCTTCTACATGGTAAGTGGAGCTGATAAAATGGACAGTAAGCGTAGAAACAAGGAGGTGGTTTTAATGTTATGGCTGATTGGTGTAATTTGTCGTTTATACAAAAAAGACTACAGGTAGTTAAATTAATCCAAATCTCAGGTTTTATCAACTGTCTGTGTGAGTAGGTTGGGACGCATTTTTCTTTATTTGCACCGACCTGCTTAACATAAATGTTTTTTATGTGGCTGAAACACCTAAACAACATAACTGGAGGGGTGTTCACATACTTTTGCCCATATACTGTACTTTTTATGGCCCAAATTATCCTTCAATCAAGGTTTTGTCCTCTTGTTTGGATTTTGTACCCATATCTGTGGCAAGGAGTCCATGACATTTACATTTTCATTTTCAGCATTTAGCAGACGCTCTTATCCAGAGCGACTTACAGAAGTGCTTCCATAGTGAACATTTCATTCCTTAAGTTTAGATAGACAACAGTCGAAGAACACAACTCTGCTAAAACCTGTTAGAACCAAAGTGCCTTTTTTTTTTTTTTTTTTTTTTTTTTTAATGGAAAAGATTGGAATAAAGTGTTAGTAAATAAGTACAAATCAGCCTAAGTGTTTAGTAAAAAGGTGTGTTTTTAATCGTTTTTTAAAGACAGCAAGAGACTCAGCTGTTCGGACAGACAGAGGAAGTTCGTTCCACCATTTGGGCGCTAGAACAGAGAACAGCCTTGATGCTTGTCTTCCTTTAGTCCTGGATGGAGGCTCAAGTCGAGCTAGACTAGAGGCTCGGAGGTTGCGTGGTACAGAGCGGGGTTTGATTAGACCCCGAAGGTAGCTTGGGGCTGGTCCATTTTTGGCTTTGTAGGCGAGCGTCAGTGTTTTAAACTGAATGCGTGCAGCTACAGGAAGCCAGTGAAGAGAACGCAGCAGTGGGGTGATGTGGCAGTGTTTAGGTTGGTTAAAGACCAGACGGGCAGCTGCATTTTGAATGAGCTGTAAGGGTTTAATAGTGGCCATGGGAGCTCCTGCCAGGAGGGAGTTGCAGTAGTCCAACCGAGAGATTACAAGTGATTGCACCAGAATCTGGGTAGCTTCTCTGGAGAGAAATGGCCGAATCTTCCTGATGTTGTACAGGAGGAACCGGCACGATCTCGTCATGTTGGCTATATAAGGAGAGAAGGTCAGCTGGTTATCCAGGACAACACCAAGACTTCTTACCTTATCAGATGGTCTAATCAGGAAGTCATCCAGAGAAATGACTAGGTCCTGGGTTGGAGACAGATCTCCAGGAATGGATGAAATCGAAACCAAACTGGTTACTGGTTGTTTGCTGTAGGACTGGCTGGAGTTAGAAAACACTCTCAGAATGGATTGATTGTGCAGGGATGTGTATGTATGTTCAACCATGAGAGATGATTTTTGGGTGTGAATCTTCCTTCCCCGTCAACCAGACTGAAACTGATCATATTATGCTACTCTGGAGGTTGGGGATTAATTTTGCTTAATTTGCTCTGGGCTGCTTAACATAAATGTTTGCTTAGTACCTTCTGGTGATCGCGGTGAAGTTGCTGCGAAGTGCACTTAGCTAACGTTGAGCGTCAGTCTCGGAATGGTTGAACATACATACACATCCCTGCACAATCAATCCATTCTGAGAGTGTTTTCTAACTCCAGCCAGTCCTACAGCAAACAACCAGTAACCAGTTTGGTTTCGATTTCATCATAACATACCTGCTGATTACTTCTTCTGTCCTAAAACAGCCATTAACAATTTTCTTTGGAATCAGCACCAGTGAGAGCAGTGACAGGATTTGACTTGTCTGACACTGTGACAGGTTTTATATGCTGCTAGCCAAAACTCATGAAAGACCTGAATGAAACCAGTGATGGCTTGAGCATGATGGTATGAAATCATACATTTGCAAAAGCATGCAATCTGACAAAGGATACTCTGACTAAAGTTACTCCTTTTGTACTTCCTGAACCCTTGTGTGTCTCTTGAGATGCAAGACAGATGCAAGACTTCACATTTGGAAGTGATTTCATCAGCGGCAGCGGCATCTGTCGGCTGAAAGCCCGGGCCGTCTAGCAGAAAACCGTAAAAATATTTTCACTGGTCAGTTTGTACCAGTTCAGTCCCAGGAGTACTAATTGCTCCATTAAAAAAAAAAAAAAGCTTTGTGATGGACACAAAAAAATCATCCACTCCTTTTCATGAACAATCAGACACCTGTGAAAAGTACCTACTGGTATACATACTGTACGCGCTCCCTACGAGGGCTAGAATTGATAAATTGTTTAAATGCTATGCTTTTAAATGTCTTTGTTAAACATTACTCCACGTCTCTGTTAAACATTACTCAAAAGTAAGGGTGTACGTGGCAAATGCAGCAATTCCCTTGTGTGTTGATATGGGTATTGTAAAAGGAAAACAAAAATCTCTGTGTTGACATCAGGCTCCCTGCTTACACGTAAAGCCACAGGTCTTTATCTGCTCGACTTGCAGGCAAAACATCTGCTCAGTCGACCAGAGGATAAACTAAATCTATCCTCATCTGAGCCCCGCCACCTCGAAAACAGGTCTAATCAACCGTCAGGATTTCTTTATTTACGCTACCAAACTTTTACATTAGCAGTGGCTGGGTAACAGATGCCATCCTGACTGAGTCTATCTTTGCCCAGTGTTTCTAAACCAGTCACAACATTCAGTGCAGAATAATATTTGAAATAATATCACAATAACAATAAATGAATGCATATTACATTCTCTTGGGGGTAATTATGGCATACCTGGCATATTATAGCATATATTTATAAATACTGTATTTTGCATTGGCTTTAATTATTCCAGACTTTGATACTGAAATCCCACATGTTCATAACCACATAAAATCAATGTTAATCCATACAATCCATTAATTTATGCATTGTCTGTTTTACCACTGCTTTATCCAATTCATGGGCACTGTGAGCACACGATGGACTGCGGGAGGAAACCGGAGTTCGCAGAGAAACCCCACACAAACAAAAGGGGAACATGCAGACTCAACACAGAAAGGACCCTGACCGCTCTACCTAGGGATCAAACCCGGGACATTCTTGCTGTGAGGCGACCCGACCAAGCCACCCTGTTACAAATCACCAAGAATTAAACATTTAATAATAAATGGAAAATATTATTATTCATTATTAAATATGAATAATTTAAATATTATTAATTATTATTAAAATAAATGACAAATAAAGACTAGTAAAAATAAATGGGAAATAAGGACTAGTCAAATATAAATAGGAAATAAAGACTAGTCAAAAATGACTAGTCCCTATTATCGATTTATTTTTGACTAGTCCCTATTTCCCATTTATTCATTGAATTAATTTTATTTTCCCATTTTCAGCTATTTTTACTCTCTACTCGCTGAACCCCAGCACCCCCCACTTCATTCCATGCCTATGGTCATTTACCAACACCTGTTAAAATCTTTCCAGATGACTGGAGGCTGTTTGACCAGCTAACTCCAAAATCCTGATACCCATCTGAGTTTGAAAAGAAGCCGAACAGGCCAGTTTAGACCTGCCAATGTGCTACTGAATCGTGAATGGTGAATATAAAAAAAGCATAATGATTGATTACATCAACAGCGCGCCACAGTGGGTTGCGTGCACCTCTGATGGATTTGGGCTTAGACGTTAAACACACACTCTGACATCAGCCTTGAACTCGGCTCCGGTCACAGTAGCTGACAGACATAATTGGAAAAGTGGGAGAAGAGATTATAAAACCACTGGCACTTATTTAAAAAAATAAATAAATAAAAGAGATTTTGGAATCTCCTTAGTGGTGCCTGCAGGAACGGTCTGCTGTGTAATAGGAGGAGAGCGGAGGTTGGGCTGAAAAAAACAGTCGTGCCTTGGCACCAGAAGGATGGACATGTGAAGGCGGCTCTGTGTAGTTTCAGTAAATGCTTGTTTGGCTGGTTTTGAAACTCCCGCCGTGCTTATGCCAAGTGACCGAGTATGTGTTGAAATGGCGTGAAAGCAATTCTCAGGCCAAGAAATACAGCGAAGGAAAGTACCACTAAACAGGTGATTTTAAATCATTTACAATAATTGCTTAAAATTTTCTTCGGCCAAATTAAGTTTGCTCAGAATGCCAATAGTTACATCTGTTCATTTGTCACAGCTCGACATAAGCAGGATTTCACTACCAAAGTCTTAGTTTACATTATATTCTCAATCATTTATAAAACAGTCATCATTTGTGGCCTAATGGTTTTGCAGTTGTGGTATTTAGACACTCTTTTATGCAGAGTAAAATAAATTTTAACACTCACTATTTTAGCTTTGTCAAATCTGAAGAAAAGAGTAATAAATGCCCCTCAGAATTAATGCATATGGAAGGTGTAACAATATTTGAGACGTATTTGATCTACATACTGTGGTAATATCTTCATATATTACCTCATTGCTTACTCTATCTTCCTCTTTCCTGTACTCCTCCTTTGGTCTTTCATTAACAGCCCAGAGCAGGGTGTAGTAATCAGCGGCCGACATGTGTTTGCTAACACACCACATATGGTTCAGCGCACAGGTTCTGAAGAAACGGAAAAAGTGTTTCAAGCATCACTGATTCCTTCCTCCTTTTCTTCTCTTCTGATTAAAGCAGGAACAGAAATATTGTCTAAAATAACTAAAACGGTCAGCTGGTACCCCACATCTAATCTGATGTTAAGATTATCTCATGTCATTTTAATTTGAATAAGTGTGCCAAGATAAATGTTTACAGTAAATTATTTGACAAAATCCAGTAGCACCAGAGGAGAAACTGGTAAACAAAATAGCCACAAAGGGTCATACTTATCCCTCATGTACAGTATGTTCCGTTTTTTTTCCCATGTCATGTCCCACATGGTATCATAGCAGATCAATACCAGTAGCAAACGTGTCTGATCTGTATGAAAATACGGCCCACCATCAAAAGCACCAAATGTAAGCAAACTGTAGATAAGGATCCGTTATGGTCTGGTAAACCAAACACATTTATTTAAACAAATAGCAACAATAAACATATGCAAATATTTACACAGTGTACGAAGAAGTGCTTTTATGCTTTTTAGATTCCTTCATCCATCTATTATTATTGCTTACATAAAATTTAGATGTTTTCTGAGCCTTTGAATTGGCCCCTATAGCTACCTAACTTGAAAATCTGTGGGTGGTTTTTAAACATGCTGGGCATGCAGTACGGTCCTGCAATAGCTAGAGTTTTGCAGGATAGAGTGGATGAAAATTTGTCCTAGCTAGGAATAACAATAAAAAAAAACCATTCAAGCTGTGATACCAGCCATCAGGGGTTACTACACCGCCAAGGCATAACATTATGACCACTGACAGGTGAAGTGAATAACACTGATTATCTCTTCATCACAGCACCTGTTAGTGGGGGGGATATATTAGGCAGCAAGTGAACATTTTATCCTCAAAGTTGATGTGTTAGAAGCAGGAAAAATGGACAAGCGTAGGTTTAGCCATCACATGCTAAACTCACATGATAATTTACATGCAGGGGCAATTAACAGTAATTTGTCCATCATGGACACACTGGCATGTTTTGGAAATCACATACTTCCATACTGAACAGTATGCGAAAGCAGTACGCGAGAGCGGGTAGCGTGTCCGAATACGTACTGTAGTATTCATTAAACAGTACTTGAAAAGTACCTGGATGACCTACTGCACGTCGGACACAGCCTATGTTTTGTGAAAGGAAACGAAGTATCTACAAACTACTAAGAGCCTCACAAAAGAGAAAGAGAGAGAAACTCAAATCTGCTGTATGCATTTCTATGTGTAGGTGGAAAGTTTATTGAGTTTGGCAATAAAATCATCAGCAGAGGACAAGCTGACGTTCTCAAGGTAATATAAACGCCAGTATGTACTGTATATGTCCACAGCATGGGAAGAGAATTTACGAGAATGTTCTGTGAACGGTGCACATAAGGCTGAATGTAAGCTCAATGTGATAAGATAATGTTGTATTCTTTAAACTGTAATTCTGACGCCTGGTTCGTGTTAAAAAGATCATGTGACATTCTGTATGGACAGATAGATCACGTATGTACAAATAAACCAGTGGAAAATGGTGTGATAGGGAGTTTTAAGTAATGTAAAGAATTTTTCAATGGACCATTCACAGCACTGTGATGACACTAATGCCACTGCAATAACATAGTAGTGTGTAATGTGTCAAACACATACAAGTGTAGCAGGTGCAGCAGTGTTGTTGGGATTTTTAAACTAGTGCTCCAACAAAAAAAAAAGGCAACAGCATCCTGTGATCAGAAAGTGTCCAGTGATAATAGATTAGAGTAAGATTACCACATGTGGGTATGTGTTCCTAAGAAAGAGGCCAATAACTTTAATTTACATTTGAAAATCCCAACGACACTCCTGCACCAGAATAACACAAACTACCATGTCATTACCACATTAGTGTCACTTCATTGCTGAGAATTGTTCACTGGTGTCAACCAATATAAATACACCATGTACCCTGGATCTTTAGTCTTTAGCTGGTAAACAGCCTCTTTAGGGAAGTGGAAACGTTGCTGCTGAGTGATAAAGTTTATCAGTGGTTGTGTGTGTTGGTGTGGCGGCCGAGAGGCACTGCCAATTTCAAAACGACTACAGCGGCCATGCGTTACTCACGCTACTAAACATTCGCCTGAGAGCGTGGATTAGATAGACAGGAGCTGGCACATCGAATCAGCTTCTTGAAAGGAGCCACGTGGTTGTCCGTGAGAGAGGGGCCTCTGTACCTCTTTACTAAGACCAATGTGAGCTCAAGCCCCATTCATTTCTCTAGGAAACTAGAAACTGGATTTCTTTAGAATTTGACTCAGTATTGCCAGTGTTTTCTATCTGCTGTGATCAGTAATTTGTATTATATTAACACAAGGTTCATCAGTTCACAAGTTTAATGTCAAACACAGTCATGGACAATTTTGTATCTCCAATTCACCTCTTGTGCAGGTCTTTGGACTGTGGGAGGTAACCAAAGCGCCCGGAGGAAACCCACGCAGACACAGGGAGAACTCCACACAGAAAGGACTCGGACCGTCCTACCTGGGGATTTAACCCAGGACCTTCTTGCACTGAGCCACCGTGTAGAGAAAGTGTTCACAAAAAAATTAATTAATTAATTAATTAATAAAAATAAATAAATTAATACATAATAAAATTACATACATATTAAATTTTAAATATGTACTTAATTAAAAATAATGTTAACTCTGCATTTGAGTGAAAAGAGTATTATTAAATACTGTTATTAAATAGAGTATAATGTATTATTTACTTATTATTATTATTATTTACTATTATTATTACTATTATTACTTATTTAATTTATTAGATTATAATATATCCAAGAACTGTGTAACTTATTTTTATAACTCTGTTAAATACCTGGACTATTAGCCAGTAGTAAACAAAAGCATGATAAAATATTTTCCACAGCTAGCTAGTTACCTAGCGTGCTAGCCTGCTAAATAGCTGCTAATAAATAACTCAGTTAAACGAATAAAATTTTTATCAAATTAGATATGCTAAAGTGGCTATTGCTAAATTGTGTGCAGACTGTGTACTACGTAGTGTCAGAATAATGAAGACTTGATTGAAAATATCATTTTACAAACTGTTTAGTACATCAGTATGAAGTTTGCTATAGACAGCTGCTTTGGTTTAACTGCTGTTAATCCCTTTAAATCTGATAAGTAAAATCTGGACTCATACTGAAATGACAAGTGTCTAATTGTGTGACATGCACAGTTAATTAGCAGGGGTGCTAAGACTGTGGATATGATAGCTTGTCATTTCCACTTTTCTTCAGTGCTAGAAGAAATATGCTAGTACTAGTAGATATATTTCACACATCTTCAGTGTAACAGCAGTAAACACAGACACCCACAGTCTTTTTTCTTCACTTTATGCCTAAACACTTTATTTGTTGTGGCTGAGTTCTAATCATTACTTCTTCACTTTGCAGGGCACTGTTAATCAGAATGTTTTTCAAGCAATTGCTAACGATGCATGTGTTCTCCACCCTAGTAATTGGTGTTTTTAAAGGATTTAATTTTCCAAAACACCCATCCTGAGTCCTCAATCCTCAGAGAGTCAATAAGCTGGACTACCATGAACCTGTTGGTGAGTGACTTGTTTATTTAGATGTATTAAGTATTCAAATTATTAGATGTTTTAAAATGTCTAGCACTTAATTCATAATGGGTTTAATAGATTAACTGTATCATGTAATTATATGCTGCCCTCTTTAGATGAATAAGATGGCATTTTTGTATCAACCATTCAGTGTAACAACAACCCAACCCTATTTATGCTGATTAAAAAATAATAATAAAATCAAGTGGTAATTTAGTCATATCAGATGTATTGTTGTCTATGTCGCCGACACGGTAATAACTCATTTTATTAAAATAGAAATATACAAATCTGCCCTATGCTTTCTAAAATTACAAATCTAATTTAGACATGCACAGCATTCATGCTGGCTAAGGAGAACTACAGACTAACACAGGTTCGTTTAAAAAATAAGCAAAAAGCTAAAAAGCTATTTCTTTCACCAGTCAGTGGTGGATTTCTACACACATGGAGGAACCTGCTAGCATCAGCATTCACACCAGACATGCTAACGAAATAGAAAGCACGTCAGTGTGCAGACAGTTTCAATGTGGTTTATATGAAGGGCCTCGCACTGTTCTTAGCACTGATTTAATTTCACATAGCACAGCTTAGCCACACCTGGAGAGGCTCATGCATTCCTGACAGTGTTAGTCTTCTTTTTGCTGCTGGAACTGGGAATATTGAACTTTTTAGGGGATTTGCCCATGAACCCAACACTCCCCATCTGTATTTTTTGTAACACTATCAATTTACTGTTTTTTTCAGCATAAGTAGCATTCTAATATACACCGATCAGGCATAACATTATGACCATTTTATCAGCTCCACTTACCATATAGAAGCACTTCGTAGTTCTACAATTACTGACTGTAGCCCATCTGTTTCTCTGCATGCTTTGTTAGCCCCCTTTCATGCTGTTCTTCAATGGTCAGGACCCCCACAGGACCACCACAGAGTAGGTATTATTTGGGTGGTGGATCATTCTCAGCACTGCAGTAACACTGACATGGTGGTGGTGTGTTAGTGTGTGTTGTGCTGGTATGAGTGGATCAGACACAACAATGCTGATGGAGTTTTTAAACACCTCACTGTCACTGCTGGACTGAGAATAGTCCACCAACCAAAACTATCCAGCCAACAGCACCACATGGGCAGCGTCCTTTGACCACTAATGAAGGTCTAGAAGATGACCAACTCAAACAGCAGCAATAGATGAGTGATCGTCTCTGACTTTACATCTACAAGGTGGACCAACTAGGTAGGAGTGTCTAATAGAGTGGACAGTGAGTGGACACAGTATTTAAAAACTCCAGCAGCGATGCATAATGTTATGCCTGATCGGTGTACATTGAACACACATTTACATTTTTAGCATTTAGCAGACGCTTTTATCCAAAACGACCTACAGAACTGTGACAGTGTGTTGTTTAAGCAATTGAATGTTAAGGGCCTTGCTCAAGGGCCTAACAGTGGTGAACTGGCAGTGGTGGGGTTTGAACCAGCAATCTTTTGATTACTAGTCCAGTACCTTAACCACAGTTTATGTGGCATGTTTGTGCCAAAATGCAAAAATATGCCTCTTTTCTTCATACACATGCAAAAACAAGTAAACCCGGTGTAAACCAGATGTGTTGCTACGAGCGCTTGCTTCAAATTCTTGTGCACAATATATATTCTGTATTTTTTGTCTGTCTGAGGTTTCGCACGCCCACCCTTATTTAACATCTGTGTTAAATCCCCTTTCTAGGAACCTCTTTTTCTGTTAACCCCTTTAGTACTGCACAATACCCAGGTGGTAAAGGTGTTTTTACTTTTTGGAAGTGGGTGTACTGAACCTTAAAAGTGCCCACCACAACTAAAGCCCAAGGCGCTCTTTTAGGTGGCACTATAGTCTACACCACTAAAGCCCAAGATGCTCTTTTAGGTGGCACAACAGTCTACTGCACAACAGCGTTTGAAGCGTTTCAGCGGGCTACCATTTTAACTAAATTGGACCTGCGCAGCATGTACAATCTTAATCAGATTAGGCAGAGGGAAGAGTGGAAGACTGCATTTATCACCCCAGTGGGTCACTACGAGTACCTTGTTATGCCTTTTGGGAATAACGAGGTGGTCTTTTAGGTGGCACAAGTCTACTGCATTAAAACCCAAGACGCTCTTGTAGATGGCACAACAGTTTACTGCACTAAAGCCCAAGGCGCTCTTTTAGGTGGCACAACATTCTACTGCACTTAGCCCAACACCACTAAAGCCCAAGGTGCTCTTTTAGGTGGCACAACAGTCCATTGCACTAAAGCCCAAGGTGCTCTTTTAGGTGGCACAATGGTCTACTGCACTTTGCCCACCACCACTAAAGCCCAAGGTGCTCTTTTAGGTGGCACAATGGTCTACTGCACTAAAGCCCAAGGTGCTCTTTTAGGTGGCACAATGGTCTACTGCACTAAAGCCCAAGGCGCTCTTTTGGGTGGCACAACAGTCCATTGCACTAAAGCCCAAGGTGCTCTTTTAGGTGGCACAATGGTCTACTGCACTTTGCCCACCACCACTAAAGCCCAAGGTGCTCTTTTAGGTGGCACAATGGTCTACTGCACTAAAGCCCAAGGTGCTCTTTTAGGTGGCACAATGGTCTACTGCACTAAAGCCCAAGGTGCTCTTTTGGGTGGCACAACAGTCCATTGCACTAAAGCCCAAGGTGCTCTTTTAGGTGGCGCAATGGTCTACTGCACTTTGCCCACCACCACTAAAGCCTGAGTCTCAGCACTGTCACCAAGATGAGGAATCACCACCTTGCTGCTGCAAAACAAACACCTGCTGCCTGGTAACAGTGCCAACACAAAGGTAAAATAATACAGAGGATGAAATCTGGCCCTCAGTATGTGCTCTCTGTGGAAAACAGTGCAAGTGTTGACTGAAGCGCATGCCAGCCTGCTCTACTCAAACCGTGTGGGGTCCTGCAACCAGCAGAGGTTGCCGAAGTCCCACTAACCCGTCACCTGTCAGAATTACAGTCACGGTGTATTTGACATTAGCACAAAGCTAACATCTAAAACACAAAGGCACTGCATGAGAATGCCGATGACTTGGCTTTGTATCTCAGCTCTGGTCACTGCATGTGAGTGGTAGGCTGTCACTGTGTCTGTGTGGGTCTCTTTAGCTCCAGGGTCCTGACAACATGGGTTTAAACCTCACCCTTGGTTACTGTCTGTAATCTTTCTGCCATATTGCCTTTATGTATGGGTGGGTGTCTTTGTTAAGTATGGGTGCTGCACAGCTCCAGGGGTTTTATGACATGGGTTTGAATTTCACCTCTGGTCATCTTGGGTCTGTGAAGTGTTTGGCATGTTTTTACTTACATCCATGGATGATTGTGGCTTGTAAACCTTACATGAAATCCATAGAGACATAGTAAGAACATGCCAAACTCCATACACATACAGATGTGCTGTACACTTCCTACTGTGTTAGTACGCTCTCAACATCTCATTCAGTGTGTTGGCACTTTTTATAGCTTATATAAAACATATAAGCTTCCAAGTTTGTGGCCCCTACCAGTGTCAGCATGACTGACCCACTGTGCATGAAGCAAGGCCCATTAAGACACGGCATGTCGAATTTGGCATGAAGAGACTCCAGTGGCCTGTAGAGATCCCTGACCTCAACCCCACATTACATTTAAGACCATATGGAACATCAGCTGCAAGAAAGGCAAGTTTCTGACCTGACAAATGCTCTTCTGCAGAAGAGTGGACACTGTTATAGCTGCAAGGGAGGTTAATATCAATGCCCATAGTTTTTTAATGGGACCGTTCAAAAGATTGTCCATTTTTGGTTCAACAAAATATACACATGGTTTTTCTGAGGTTGCTTGAACTCTATTATATTATTTTATTTTATTTATTTTATATTATATTATGTTATTTTATATTTTAATATATTATTTTAATTATATTTATATAATTATATTTTTAATTATATTATACTGTATTGTATTATATATTATATTAACTATATTACCTTTTTATTGTATCTGCATAAACCGGATGGTCACACCACTTGACATTTTATTTATTTATTTATTTTAAGTGGGTGCAATGTATTTATTTATTTATTTATTTATATATATTTATATTATGTATAGTACATTTAAATAGAAGTAATAGACTTCCATTGACATCCTAATATTAATAAATAAAAATAAACAATTATAATAAATATTGAGCTAAAACACGCAGTATCAGGTTAAGCACTTTGAGTAGACACTACACTTGCTTGTGTACTTAAATGACTTCTGTAAAACTCCTAACTGCTAAGAGGAAACCAAAATTTGCCAGTCAGACTAATTCATGGTGACTTTTGAAGAAAGAAAAATTGCAGGGGGTAGCGAGTGATCTCTCCAAAACCACGTCTGAAACCAGAATTTACTGCTTACATGACCACAAGTGCTGGTGCTTATGAGCCGACCATCTGTAGTTGTTTTTCCTGTGTAAAATTTAGCGAGCATTCCACTATGAGCCACACCGTACCATACCGTAGGTGAAACGGTCTGCAACAGCAGCCTGAAACCATTTCCTACTTCCACTTAGAGTGCTCTTCTTACTAATCTTTACCCTTAGAGAACACATTTATCACTTCAGGTGATGGAGAACTATTTGCCAAAAGTATGTGAACACCGCTCCTAAATATTAAGTTCAGATATTTTAGCCACACCCATTGCTAACAGGTGTATAAAATCGTATATATGTATATACACTGATCAGCCATAACATTAAAACCACCTCCTTGTTTCTACACTCACTGTACATTTTATCAGCTCCACTTACCATATAGAATCACTTTGTAGTTCTACAATTACTGAATGTAGTCCATCTGTTTCTCTGCATGTTTTTTTACCCTGCTTTCATCCTGTTCTTCAGTGGTCAGGACCCCCACAAGACCACTACAGAGTAGATATTATTTAGGTGGTGGATCATTCTCAGCACTGGAGTGACACTGACATGTTGGTGGTGTGTTAGTGTGTGTTGTGCTGGTATGAGTGGATTATACACAGCAATGCTGATGGAGTTTTTAAACACCTCACTGTCACTGCTGGACTGAGTCCACCAACTAAAAACATCCAGCTAATAGCGCACCGTGGGCAGCGTCCTGTGACCACTGATGAAGGTTTACAAGATGACCAACTCAAACAGCAGCAATAGATGAGCGATCGTGTCTGACTTTACATCTACAAGGTGGACTAACTAGGTAAGACTGTCTAATAGAGTGTACAGTGAGTGGACACAGTATTTTAAAACAAAAATGTAGGGCCACAAATTTCCATAGAAAATGTCCACCTTCAAAAGAGAAGGTTGATATAGCCACAAACAACTCAACATATTAATGATTATGGTTTTGGAACAGGATGTCTCTCAAACTCATGGTCAGGTGTCCACATACTTTCGGCCATATAGTGTACATACCCACTCTATTTAAAACATGTCATACAGCAATGTTATGTAATAAGTTAAAATCTAGGACTACTCTAATAGTCTCTTTTATAATGGCTTTATAGCAGAGCATCTGACTAAAGAGCAAAGATTGCACACGATCTCAGAAGAAAGGTTCTTCAGAGTGATGCTATAGAAGAATCACTTTTTAAAAGCTGTTCCAATTTTTAGTGTCAGTGAAATGAAAATGATTCACCACCATAATGGATTTTTTATTTTATTTGCAGCTACAAAAAATATATTTCTTTTTTAAAAAACATTTTTTATGACATCAATGGACAGAACCGTTTCCACCACCCACATTTATCATTATTATTATTATTATTATTATTATTATTATTATTATTACTATAAATAAAGACTAAAGGTATGCTGTGGTCCATATTTTACATTTTTAGATTTCTTTAGGGCTTTTAAAATTAATATTTTAATTATTTTCACATTTTATTTTAGTTAAATTCAAAAGGCTATTAATTTAATAAATGTGTTTAACCAATTTATTGAAAATAAAAATAAATAATAAATAAATAAATGAGTACTAATTAGCTTGTATGAACCATTTGATTGTTGGTATATTTGGTCAAAAATTTTTAATCACTATGAATTGAAAAATGGTTGTTTTTTTGGATTTTATATTTATTCTTTTGAAAAACATCCTCTGTTACTCACAGAAATGTGGAATCAGCAAAGCAACAACATGTTATTTAAATTGTCAAGTTAAAAAGTGACATTATGACGTGATGACGTGATGGCTTGCTAAAGGTCAGATTAATCACATTTTATTTGTAGCTTCTTAAATTTAGTAATAATATTAATAATAGCTCTTCTTATGGGTTGTCAGGACAAAACAACAGTTGCTATAACGCTCTCTGTATTACATTTTATTCATTTGTATATTTCCTTTTCTCTTTACTTATATTTCATAGAAATACTAACAGTTTTTGGGGGATGACAACTCACAGTTGGACCAAATTTTAGTTGTTTGTGTTAGTTCTATTGACTGACTTCTCCACATAGGTCTCTTTGGGTTTTTTATGACACCCTTACTCTTGCTTACTCTTCTATGTAAAATATACATATATAAAGGTTTGTAATTATTTGTAGTGCCATTTATGAAAGTCATATGTTCTAACATGCCATCATTCATAATGACCTACACATGGTTAAACTTTAAAGACCATTTTACAGGATTACAGTTATGTTCATTGGCTTGGACATGAAAGTTAAACCCCCAAAAACTCATTGGTACTTACAATTCAGTCTCCGTTTCTGAGAAGTAGCTGAAGTGTGTGCTGCCATTTGAATGTTGTGGATATTGCATGCTGCCATTTGAATGACTGCTTCCCAGACTTTCCTCACCGTCCTCCTGTGGCACCGGCTCCGGCCTCGTCCCCTGTGAGCTTGCCTGCTTCTGGAATGGTCCAGATGCGCTTGCATTTGTCGAGCCATGAAAGCAGGGACACCATGTCCTAAGTTCCTTATAAAGGGAGTTCAAGCTTGGAAGCTGCAACCAGGGGCAGCCTAGAAGGCTCTTGAAGGCTGTGCGAAATTCCTGGCTCCTGCAGTAAATGATGGGGTTCAGGCCAGAATTGATGTAGCCGAGCCAGTTCAGTGAGCGGAAAACCCACTGTTTTACCAGGTCCCGATTGATGGCGCTGATGATGTTGGCTACGAAGAAGGGCAGCCAGCAGAGTGTAAAGCAGCCCATGATGATCCCCAGGGTCTTTAAGGCCTTGTGCTCCTTTACTACACTTAATTTGGAAGGCCGTCTGCGTGAGTTTTTTCGTTTACCATTTGAAGTTACGCCAATGCTAATTGTTGATGGGAGGTTGTTATTGCCGTGACTGGCGAGACTCTCGTTCTGAAACCGCTGCCGATTCTTGTCTATGAGTTGAACCTGCTTGGTAGCGATTACAAACACCTTGGTGTAGACGAAGATCATGATGAATAGAGGAATGTAGAATGATATTACCGAAGACCCAATCGCAAAGGACTTGGTGGCCACAAAATCACAGCAACTAGCGTTATTGTAGCACTCCCGTGCTTTTGTATCATTGGCCTGCCACATATTGGTCATAATCGGGGGAAAAGACGTGAGAGCGGACACGATCCACACTACACAGACGATCATTCGAACCCTCCACTTGTTTAGCAGCACCTTGTGCCGCAGAGGCTTCGTGATGGCTATGTACCGGTCCACTGCGATTGCACAAAGCGTCTCAATGCTCGCTGTCACGCAAAGAATGTCCACGGATGTCCAGATATTGCACCAAGTCTTATCGAGCTTCCAATCACCTGTTACAACAATGGTGGCGCCGAGCGGCACCACCATGACCCCCATAATAAGATCTGCGCTTGCCAATGACATGATGAAGATGTTGGTTACAGTCTGCAGCTGGGAAGTCCGTGCTATTGCGATGATGACCAGCAGGTTTCCCAGGATGATGATCAAAATAATGATGACCACGAGGATCAAGATCCCAAGGTTAAACGTGCTGTTCATGTTTGCAAAAACAGGTCCCTGAAGATCCTATAGTTTGAAAGGCGACTCCTAAAGCGAGTAAGTGCTGACGAAGAGTACCATAGCAGTCCTGATATGCATCGCAGGCTCAAAAACTTTCATGAGTTGAGTCCTGAAGTGGTTCAAACACATTAAAGCACAGGTTTACTTCCAGATCGTCTTCAAACCTTGAATGACAAATGAGTCCCATCACTCCAGCATTCACCCTGAAGAAAACACTTGCACAGAGTTTAAATAAATCCTACACCAGATGTAGAGTTTCCTTAAAAAATGCTCAGGTCTCGACTCATGTCTCGCTATAAAAAATAACTTGTTGAAGAATTCCTTGGTGTAATTATTCCTTGCAAAACAGTCCAGTACAAAGGCATGAAAAAGTTCCTTTCTCTATGGATTCGTCTTCTTGGTGTTGTCAGTTTGACTGGTAAATTTAGGTGTAGTAAATTGTAGGTGTTTCTAATGCTAAAGCTCAAAAAGCAGTGACACTTCTGCACCGACCGTACTAGTAAACTGCTCTCTCTCTCTCTCTCTCTCTCTCTCTCTCTCTCTCTCTCTCTCTCTCTCTCTCTCTCTCTCTCTCTCTCACCCTCTCTCTCACTCTCGCCCTCTCTCACTCTGTTATTCCCTCCTACTCGTCTGTTCCCCCACCTCCCACATAAAGAGCGCAATATTTTGCTTGGGGAAGTAGCTGTACTGGGAGGTGATTAGAGCTGTGAAGTGTGTTTGTACCCCTTTACTAATTTAGATTCATATTGAATTGCACCATTGCATAATAACTAGCATTTAACTACTTCTTGTTTTCAACATATTACATTGTCATATGTTGTAAGTTTTGACAGATATGATCATCTCTTTGAAGGATCTATTGGTATGATTTTGTTTAGCCCAGTGTTTTTTTTAACTCTCTTGCCCATTCCTTGCCCTAAACATACTGAATACCACTAAACATTCCCCCACAGTTGAGTTCTGTCCATTACGTGAAGTGAATTTTCCTAGGTCTGGCCATTCATTTATTTAAATTAAGAGGGATATTATTGGTCTGCTGGGACCCAAAAACCTAAAGCTTAAAACTGTAAATGAATTTTGTGTTTTACATTTACATTTTTGCCATTTAGCAGATGCTGATTATCCAAAGCGACTTACAGTACTTTTTTTTACAGTACTTACAGCAATTAAGGGTTAAGGGCCTTGCTCAAGGACCCAACAGTGGCAACCTGGCATTTAATATTCACGTTTTACTACTGCTTTGTCTTGATCAGGGTCGTGGTGGATACGTGTTCCCCGGAATCACTGGGCGCAATGCAGTAACACATCCAGGACAGTACACTAATCCATCGCAGGGCATCAACCACCCCTTCTCAGATAGTCAATTATGATGCCAATATATAGACACCCAACCGGGCGACAGCAACACTAGAGATTCGAACCCTAGATCACAGCGGTAGTGGGCTAGCATAATTAACCACTACACAACATAAGCACCTTCTGTAATCTATATCTGTGGCAAAACAATTCCACAGTAATTAATCTGGTAGAAATCTTTTGGTCCAGTAATCATGTGTGGTCAGATAAGAGCCATCAAATATGAAGTCTGATTCTTCAGAATAATAATGGGTCGTGGTGGATCGGTTTTCACCAGAATCACTGGGTGCAATGCAGTAACACAGCCAGGACAGGCCACCAATCCAATGGTGATGCCAATCATGACTGTTTGTAGAAGCCCAACCAGCCAAAAGCACCACTAGGGATTAAAACCCTAAATCCCCAGCTTGATTAACCGCTGCGCCACCTGAGCACCTTCTGTAATCTATATCTGTGGAAAACCTTGTATTGAGCATTTTAATTACAATAAATTGTTAGAAACTATTTATATGACACAAATGCAAAAGAACTAACAAATATTTTCTTTTCACTTAGCGAGTCTTACACAAAGTACAGAGTTCATTTTCCACTGGTTTCTACTGGTCTCAGCTTTCCAGAATAACAACAATCAGTCTCTGCTAACAATCACTGGTAGAGAAACAGAGAAACGCTCCTGCACTGACTGTACAATAACTCACTGTTCTCCAGCCTTAACGTCGACTTAGTTCTCAATAACTGGAATCCTTAAATCTATTCTTTGACCTACTAACCAAACCAAAAGTGGTTAACCAAATATTAATCAACGACATTCCTTAATAAAAAAAAAAGTACCATAAATAAATACGATTTCTAAAAATATAGTCAGTAGAAAGTATATATTTTAATTATATTTTCAAAAAAAATAAATACTATACTTAAGTAAATAAATACTATACTCAGGTAAAAAAATACTCAAGTGTTTTAAGTAGCTACTTAAAAAAACATACTTGTTGTTTTCTACACTTACAGTGGTTTACCGTCCTCTCCTTTTATGCAAACTGAAAATGTAAATGAGTTTCTTACGTTTAATTTGACTTTTACTTTATTGCAGACAGTATGAACCTCATTTATTAATAAACATCCATTCCTGCATTTCAGGCCTGCAACACATTTTCCAAAAAAAGTTGGGACAGTAAAGCATTTACCCCTTTGTAATGTTGCCATTCCTTTTCACCACACTTTTGGCATCAAGGATACCAAGCGATTAAGTGTTGAATTTGAGCAGACAAAACATGAAATATCTCGCTGCATTTTTATTTTATTGGAAATGGTTCTATATGGTAAAAAGCAGATATTCAGTGAACAGCTGGAATATAAACATCACTCTACCCACAGCAGCTGTTCAAATGATCCTAAAATGTACTCCAGTCACATGATGCTGTATTTATTTCAGTCTTTCTTTTCTGAGGAAACATTTAAGTCTGTTTCTGTTTTGTTTTCTTCGTCTATTTGAATATTGCCTGAGACAGCTCTTCATAGTAACTTCAACTGTCCAAATGTGTTTAATTTATTTTACAATAATGATGATTTTGTTAGAACTATTTATAAATAAATTTAAGCCTAAAGAATCAGTTCTAAAGCTTAAGAATGTCTCTTCTTTGCTATTCACTATGGGCGGGGCCAGACTGAGCCAGTCAGGTGCCCTGAGCAAAGCTAGACATCATGTCATGTAACTTCCAAAAATCAAAGCAAGATGCGCTTTAATAACTTGCTCTAGGGAAACTGGGCAAACTGGATCTTGGATTACCAAAGATCAGATGGATTAGATGGTCATGTGACACTGCTGATTAGTAGTTATATGTTTCAGCTGGGAAGACACTTTACTTAAAAATGAAATGCTTACATTTTAAAGTGTTTTTAAAATCATGTTTTTTTATTTATTATATAACATAAAAAGAAAAATAAACTAATCGATTAACTGAAGAAATAATTAAAAGGTTGATCAATTATCAAAATGATCATTCTTTTACTGTCGCTACTAATATCTGTTTGGATATTAGATTAGCTGACTTTTAGGATTACGAGTAGTATGTAATTCATTACACTCTGAAACCAATAGCCAATAAATAAATCTCAAATAAATACAAACATATATACATACATCGACCAGGCATAACATTATGACCACTGACAGGTGAAGTGAATAACACTGATTATCTCTTCATCATGGCACCTGTTAGTGGGTGGGACATAACAGGCAGCAAGTGAACATTTTATCCTCAAAGTTGATGTGTTAGAAGCAGGAAAAATGGGCAAGCATAAGGATTTGAGTGAGTTTGACAAGGACCAAATTGTGATGGCTAGACGACTGGTTAGAGCTGGGTCAGAGCATTTCCAAAACGGTCTGCAGTGGTCAGTATCTATCAAAAGTGGTCCAAGGAAGGAACAGGGATAAACCGGCAACAGGGTCATGGGCAGCCAAGGCTCATTGATCCACATGGGGGGCGAAAGCTGGCCTTGTGGTCCGATCCAACAGACGAGCTACTGTAGCTCAAATTGATGAAAAAGTTAATGCTGGTTCTGATAGAAAGGTGTCAGACTTCATGCCTCGACGGGTCAGGGCTGTTTTGGCAGCAAAAGGGGGACCAACACAATATTAGGAAGGTGGTCATAATGTTATGCCTGATTGGTGTTTGTATATATGTATATATTTTTAATTTAATTAATTCAATTTATTCATTTTCATCAACTTCTTTAATCCTGGTCAGTGTTGCGGCAGGTGCAGTTCCATCAAGAAACACTGGGTGCAAAGAAGCACTACCCTGTACAGCAGGAAATTCCACTAGCATACCAGCATCGAGATTCTGAACTCCTCAGTTCGAAACGTGGCATTGCCACCGGTCGAATTGGCGCCATCTACGAGCATAATTGCCAGTGCCTGCAGCAGACACTAATTGTCCACTGTGACTATGTGGGTGGGGTCTTCAAATGCTGTGCAAGGACCCTGATTAGCAGATAGAGGCACCTGTGCAGAATGCATGAGCAGAAGAAGGGGTCCGCTATGGACTGTGCACAGGTCGGAGGAGGCGTGAGCAGCAATATACCCTCCTCGAATGCAATCAGGGATCCCCAGCAGTGGAAGACAAACTGACTACGCTAAATCAGGAGAAAATTGGGAGAAAATGCATAAATAAATAGAAAATAAATAAAAAAGACTACCCTGGACAGAGTGCCAGTCTATCACACCACACCCAGATGTCCAGATTTTAATTATTATTTTCAAGGTCCTTGATTTTTTTCATTGCAATTACAGTGTTCTCTAGAACATTCCATTACTGACTTTCTTCTGCTTTATTTCCTGTCTAACTAAAAGCCTCTACGTTTGTTTACGTACGCAAGTTCAGACGAAAAAAATGTTCAAATCATCCCAGACGTTCAAGTAATAAAATGTTTTGCCTGTTGGAGCTCATTTATTGCTATACTTAGCTTTGTCTATGCCAATTCTGATACAGGATTATGGTGGTAGCCCTGATGTGAAGGTTCTATAACATGACATTCCTCTCTTACTAGTATTGCAACACAATGCCAGCCACTTCCCTGCCCCTCACTCTCGGCACTAAAAATAATAGATACTTATCTGACCCGCAGCTCACGCCAACTAAGCCACAACCAGGAAGGCCAATCAAGGCAAATGGTTGGCATGTAGTTGAGCGGTGTCTGAAAGAAAGCCTGAAGTAGTTCCTTCCTTTTAAACCAACCCACCCATATACAAATAAACAGCAGAAACATGGTGTAGTCTGTTCAGTGCATGTGACTAGAACTGTACTTCTGTTTTGATGAAATATTCCACATTAGTATTTTTAATCAGGTGTTTTGTCACTAAACAAGTTTGTTCTGTAACTCGTATTTTTGTTTGTAATAAGTTACAGTTCTTGCTGAGTAAAATGAAACTAATCTAATGATCTACCGTATTTGACATTTATGAACACTCATGCCAGCTGTGTCAGGCTCTAATCCTGTTACTCTGCCCAAAATACAGTTAAGGAGTTCCTGCCAAGACCAAACAGCTGGAATCATTCAAGCAGAAAACACAGACTTCACTCTTCAGGCATGATTAGCATGTGAAAGGGTGTCAATCCAGACATCGGTAAAACTGACTAGCATTTCTAATCTTATGAAGACATAAATGCTTTTTGTTGATTCGACCATTTCATCCAATTTAAGGTCACTGTTGGTGTGGTTTTTAAATACCGTGTCCATTCACTGTCCATTAGACACTCCTACCTAGTTGGTTCACCTTGTAGGTGTATAGTCAGAGACGATCGCTCATCTATTGCTGCTGTTTGAGTTGGTCATCTTCTAGACCAGTGGTTCTCAAACTGTGGTACGCGTACCACTGGTGGTACGTGAAGCAGCACGAGGTGGTACGCCAGATAATCTCGGAAAAGTAATTACATGCACCGAAAAAATAAATAATCTAATAATTATGAATAAAAAAAAGTCATATGAAACAAATTGTGTAAATTACTAATAAAATCTGTTTCAAAGTTTTTATAATTCTGTTTTAATAAAATCAGTTTAATGAAAACAAATTGTATTAAAACTAATGTGTTTTTAAAAATATTCTGGGCTACGCAGCCACCGTACTTCATTACGTCTATACTTCACGTTCGCGGTTTCCATCTCGGAATTTCCGAAACGTTATCAGTAAAGTTATCAGTAGGTCTCTCACTTTTATCAGAGACAGATCTGCATTTGAAGCTCACTGATCTCGTTCCTGACATCACAAGGCTACTCCGCTAAACAGGCGCACTCACTGAAATGGTCAGTGGTAACTGCATATATACTAGTGATGAGTCGTTCGCGAACGATCCGATTCTATTGAACGGATCTTTGAAATGAACGAAAGGAACCGAGTCTTTTATTTCTGAGCAGTTCTTATCGACTGTAATCCACCCATTCTGCTTCGCATCAGTAGAGGGAATTAATCATAACTCGTAATAAGAGCTGTTTATTGTCGAAATTCTAATCCGAAATCACTTTCAGTATCGCGGAGAGCAAGCGAGACACACACACACACAAAGAGAGCTAGTAGTATAATGACAAATAATTGAGAAATAAACTATAAACTTGTTTAATTGTGTTAAATACAAGAGAGGATTTTTCTGAAACTTAATGCAATGTAACCACAGTCTGTCTCTTCTCTGTAGTTTTATTCCTTTTAAAATAAATCTTTTTTTCTCATGTAAGTGTTATTTGAATTATGCCTACATTTAAGGCAAAGTAGCTCAATTTTATATTAATATCGGGGGTGTCTTATAGTTTACCCAGTAGCGCCTCCCGAAGAACGAAGAGCCATTTTTTTGAACGGCTCTTTAAAAGGAACCGAGCCAAAAGATCCGACTCCCTTCAAGAAGCCATAATTCCCATCACTAATATATACACACACACACCTAATTAATGTGTGCCATATGTGGTTCTGAGATGAGAAACATAGGTGGTACTTGGAAGTTTTGGTTTGATAATGGGTGGTACTTGGTCTAAAAAGTTTGAGAACCACTGTTCTAGACCTTCATCAGTGGTCAAAGGACGCTGCCCACGGGGCGCTGTTGGCTGGATGTTTTTGGTTGGTGGACTACTCTCAGTCCAGCAGTGACAGTGAGGTGACACACCACCACCATGTCAGTGTCACTGCAGTGCTGAGAATGATCCACCACCTAAATAATATCTCTTCTGTAGTGGTGCTGTGGGGTTCCTGACCATTGAAGAACAGCATGAAAGGGGATAACAAAGCATGCAGAGAAACAGATGGACTACAGTCAGTAATCGTAAAACTACAAAGGGCTCCTGTATGGTAAGTGGAGCTGATAAAATGAACAGTGAATGTAGAAACAAGGAGATGGTTTTAATGTTATGGCTGATCAGAGTAATTGGAGTCCTCGCCCCCCAGGACTTACACTACAAGATGCCCTGCAACACTTACATTCATTTATTTTCATTAACCATTTCGACAAGACAGCAATTCACCCTAGACAGGGGCGAAATTATAGCAAGGCACTACACATTCATCTAATTACTCTTATGCACAGGGACAATTTGCATATGACAATATTCTGCATATTTTTGGAGGGAAACAGTGACCAAACCAAGGCTCCCAGGACTTACATTACAGAGTGGCACCCACACTACCATCTGTGCCAAGAAATGCATTCATTAAACAAAACTCTAGATTAAAAATTGTAATTGCGAGCACCAGCTTTAAATGATGCTAGTTGAATATCATTGAATATCATCTAGGGTTTGAATCCCCAGAGGTGCTGTCAGCCAGTTGGGAATCTACAAACAGACATACAGAATAATTGGCTATGTCTGAGGGAGAGGGATGGCCCAAGGTCCTGTGATGAAGTGGAGTCCTATCCATGATGTGTTACCGCAATGAGCCCAGTGATTCTAGGGAATCTGGACCCATCATGACACTGACCAGAATAAAGTGGTAGTGAAGCATAAATATGTTTAATTAGTGCAAAAACTGTCTGCTTTTAGTAACCGCTTTATACTGGTCAAACCTTTGGTGGATTTATAGTCTATACCAGAAAGCCTGGTTGCTACGTGAAGCTCATCAGTGCCAGTGTTCCAGTCTTCTGGAAGGGAATACCTACTGGCATGTTTTCAGAAGATAGATAGGGAAAAAAAAAGTTTTGGAGGTTAAATCTTGTGAGCATTTGATTTTATCGTCCTTGTTGGCGTGTTTGCTAGCTGTGGATGAAGTCGTCATGGTCTTGTGGAAAATAAATGAAAAACTGACAGCTCTGAGAAGCAAATAATTTGTTTTTAAAGTAGGCATGAAATCAATCAGATTAAGAGCACTGAGGTTTTATTGTAGCACCCGGGTCATAGAAGCACATTTTGCATCATTGACTACATGACATCATCTCTTTCTTATGTGCTAAGCTTGGACCTTTGAGGAAAAGTGCACATCCAGGGACACATTACAAGCCGAAAACGTTACGGTCTGCAAATGCACATGATTTTGTGGGACAAAAAACTATAAATGTGTTTGATTTATGTGCTTTCATGCAGTACTTCAGGCTAGTTCATGGATTTATAAGGATTTTGTTCGTAATTTGATAAAGTCTCATAAATGCTTGATGTTTTAATGTAGTTTATCCATGTAGTTTCAATTCAGTCTTTATTTATAGACCACCTTTCAAGCAAAGGCCACAGATTCAATCTTAAATCCAGAACAAAAACATTTATTTAGGCTTTTTTTAGGCTCAGGCTTTGAAGTAACTAGATATGACCATGTGGTTCTGGTGGGTCTGTGGCCTAATACAGCAATAATGCTGAGTAATATAATGCTAATATGTCCCACTGGTTTGCCTGGTACTAATTCACAATGTTAAGCCTTCTGACAATTTCGGACAAGTTTTGGCCCTCTGAGGCTGAAATTGTCCACCCCTGTTTTAGGAAAGGTGCATTTCTTGAGTTTGAAGGTCATACAGATGTGCAGGTCTCCAGGCTGGTACCTTTAGGTTCTCCCTTTCAGTTATGCTGTTATAATTAGGCATTGTTTTCATATTTATATAGATATAATTTAATCTTCTGGAGTTTTTCTTACCCCTGAGATGCTCCTCACATGTTAAATACCACCTACCTGAGGCAGAATCCTGTGGGTTTGAGGCCGCCATGTCATCAAAGCCAAAGCCATTCCGGACTGCGCCATGTACATCTGCAGTGACTGCACCCACAATATCCAGAAACTCACTTATACTACTACTGGTTAAGGTACTGGATTAGTAATCCGAAGGTCACTGGTTTAATCCGCACCACTGCCAGTGTTGAAACCTTGAGCTAGGCCCTTAACCCTCAATTGCTTATACAATATACTGTCACAACTGTAAGTGTCTTTGGATAAAAGCATCTGCTAAATGACAGAAATGTACATTTATTTAGGCGCTCTGGTGGCACAATGGTAAGTTACGGTAGCCTACCACTGCTGAGATCTGGGGATCCAGGGTCACTGTTGGCGAATTTCCAATGTGGGTTGGCCAAAACAGCCTAGCCATTGGAAGGCACACTTGTCAGTGCACTCTCAGTGCTGGTCCTAAGCTCAGATAGAAATAGTAGGGTTGCATAAAGGCAAGTCAGAAGAAGTAAGGAGCTCAAAAGGTACAACAAAGACAAAGTAGAGACCCTGAACTCTATTTTGTATTTTACTGGCCATCTGACTAGTACATTTACATTTTCAGCATTTAGCAGACGCTTTTATCCAAAGCGACTTACACAATGAGCTGAACACGATGAGCAATCGAGGGTTAAGGGCCTTGCTCAGGGACCCAACAGTGGCAACTTGGTGGTGGTGGGGCTTGAACCGGCAACCTTCTGTTTACTAGTCCAGTACCTTAACCACTGAGCTATCACTGCCCAGTACAGGTGAGTCTTTTACCTTTGTATGGTACCAGTATAGAGTAGTGGTCTGTGCTCATAGACCTTGGCTGTTTAAGCTCCAGCGGGAGCTGGCCAAGGGCCCTCCAGTGGTGATGTATCCAAACCTTTTTAATTGACCATCTTTTGTTCTTCTGTGCCAGCTTCATCAAGGCTATAAAAACTCAGGTTAGAACTCTGGACTGAAAATTATGGGTTTGAATCCTGGCTCTACCAAGCAGCCACTGCTGGGTCCAGGGGTTCTGTATAACGTTTAACCCTGTGCTCTAACCCCAGCTTTCAAACAAGCTGGGATGGCAAAAAATGGATTGCATATAAAACAATAAAGCATTCCTGTATAATTCCATTCTTGGGGTGAAATCTGGTCCAAATCAGTTTCTCAGTCAACTATAATCTGTTATCATCCTCATAATTGTTTTAAGGAGGGCCGATGACAATTTCACACCTGCTGAATTCATGTTTAATTGCCTTCATTACAGAATTAATGGCAGTGTAGGTACGGCGGTACGTTCATTGCAGGCTTGCTGTACTCCATGCTGTAATCCATAAAAATGACAGGATCTGAACGTGCGATCACAGAGGGTTTATGGGATTAATCCAAGCTTCAGGACTTTAATTATTAATGGTAGGTTTTTAGCCTAATGATGAGGATCAGTGGTGTTTGTGATTATATGGTTCACAAGCTGAAAATAAATTGTGTTTAAAGGTTGGACTTTGCTATGAGCTAAATCATAGTGCTGATCAGGGTCCAATATAATTGGCTCATTCCAATTGTGGCCAATTCCGATTTTCTTTCTTTCTAAGGATTATAAATGTCTTATCACTCATACCAGCACAACACACACTAACACACCACCGCCATGTCAGTGTCACTGCAGTGCTGAGAATGATCCACCACCCAAATAATACCTGCTCTGTGGTGGTCCTGACCATTAAAGATTAGGGTGAAAACAGGCTAAAAAAAGTTTGTAGAGAAATAGATGCTGAAGCTTAAGCAACCAAGGTCCTTGAGCACAGACCACTACTCCATACTGATACAAAAGTAAAAGACTCGTCAAAAGCAAAGACTGGTCAGGTGCCATTGACTACCAGTGAAATACAGTACATTATGGAGTTCTGGGTGACCAGCTTATAATCCACTCTACTCATTTGTTGTACCTTTTAAGCTCCTTACTTCTTCGGACCTGCCTTGATGCAACCCGACTATTTCTATTCGGGCTTGGGACCAGCACTGAGAGCACCTCCCAATGGCTAGGCTGTTTCGGCCAACCCTGGATCGCCAGATCTCAGCAGTAGTAGGCGCCTAGGCTACAAGGACAATATATGCAAAATAAAAACTTATTAGAAATTAGAAGCATAACGAACGCAACAATACTTTGTTATTCGTCCTTCCAGTCAGTAGTGGTATAAAGTGAGTTTCTGGATATTGTGGGTGGAGTCAATGTCCAGTGTAAAACTAATTGCTGCTTTGGAATTGGCTTGTAGCAGACTGCATAAGCAACATGATACGAGATTAAACAATTCTGGTAGTGCAACATCTTAATGCCTGCTTGGCATTTTTAATCTTGGCCTCAGGTAATATATCAAATTTCTAAAGCATCCTCAACTAAAGTATCAGTGACTACAGATAATGGTTTTTCAGTGCTATGAATTCCATGTTTTTCCTTTCGGGCGGTGTGGTGGATCGGTGGGTAGCACTGTCGTCTCGCAGCAAAAAGGTCCTGGGTGGAGCCATCTGGGTCCTTTCTGTGTGGAGTTTGCATGTTCTTCCCATGTCTGTGTGGGTTTTCTCCAGGAGTTCTGGTTTCCTCCCAAGTGAGGTGAACTGGAGATACAAAATTGTCCATGACTGTGTTTGATATTAAACTTGAACTGATGAATCTTGTGTAATCGGTAATAACCTGTCCTGTCATGAATGTAACCAAAGTGTGTAAAACGTTTTGGTAAGGCTGTCAGTGTTGAACTGCTCACCATGTAATGAATAATGTATATCCAAAACAATGTAAACACCCCGTGTAATTATTATGCTCGGTTTTTTCAGCCACACTTATTTTGGCAACAGTTTGGGAAGTTTGTTTGTGCTAGCTGAGTGTGGAGGAATATCAGAGGTCTGCACGAAGCCCTAAACTCATCACCACTGAACACTAACAGGATACATTGGAATGTCAACCGCAAGCCAGCATGAATACTTGACCTCACAAATGCTCCTCTAACTACACAGTTGAACTCACAATTTCACCGATTTTTAAAGAAAAGTGCCAGATTTCACAGCAGTCATTAAATAACACTCATAAATTAAATGATAGAACAAGCTACAATACACAGTACAGCTACCTTAATGGTTGAATATAAACCTAGAACATCCAGCAATGGTGCAAGGCTTCGTCTCAAATACGAAAATGCATTTTCTCCCCTTTTTTCTCCCTTTTTTAGCTCGTCCAATTGCCCGATTGCGTCACGCTTCCTCTCCACCAATGCCCATCACTGCTCTGATTGAGGAGAACGAAGCTAACCCACGCCCCCTCCGACACGTGGGCAGCAGCCGTATGCATCTTATCACCTACACTTTGACGATTGCGGTGCAGCTCAGCACTGTGTACGAAGAGACACACCCTGAGAGCACTCTCTTTTCATCTATCAGCCAGCAGCGCCATCAATCAGCCAGCAGAGGTCGTAATTGCATTAGTTATGAGAGAGGGACCCTAGCCGGCTTAATCCCACCCATATCTGAACAACAGGCCAATTGTTGTTCATGTGGCTGCTCAGCCTAGCCGGCAGGCAGAGCTGGAATATGATATGATATGATGTATTCGAGATCCCAGCTCTGGTTCCAGCGTGTGTTTTTACCGCTGCGCCACCTGAGCGGCTCTCCTCTGTGTTTTAACACACCCCTCTTTGCGTCCACAAAATTGGTCACCTGAGTCGTGTTTTAAACTGCTTTAAACTTCGACATCCTGGACATTTTGATGAAGCGATTGCTAACTGAATTGCCGTAGGATCGCTAGGACTGCCTCATAGTGCAAATCAACCAGTAAACGTGAGGCACTTAAACAGCGAACTGAATATTACATTATCCATGATGCAATTTTTATGGCTGTGAATTAGGTAGGGCCTTAATACTAAAGCACAGATAGACATATGGACAGTCGTCCACATTCTTTTGACCGTATGGCTTTTTTTCAATGTACCATCTAAATGTCTAATGTGTTTGTGCAGGTTTGTTTATTTTCTTCTGTGCCAGGCCTGTATCATTGCTGCCTGTACATCCATTAGGAGTTGACAGGATAGGCAGGTGGTTATTTGTTGACGTGCGTGAGAAGGTGGCATAGCTTTCATGCCAGTCCAGAGGATACGAGAACACTGGCACACTGGGAGGTGTTGATGAGCCGAGGACATTTTTTGGGGGTGAGTGAATTAACAAGCTTTCATTTCATTCCCAACTGAGCCTCTTTTTCCCAGGCCGGGTTCACAGAGCGACCCCCCTGTTTTCACATGGGAAAAAAGGGGTGGGTAGCTTGCCAGTGAAGGTCACTCTTGAGGAGTGAAAAAGGAGAATGGGTCTGGCATTGAATTAGGCTCAAGTCTTCATCGCTCAAGCCGGGCTGTAATGTAGAATGTGGTTTCGCCCTCTTTAAAGCCCTAATCACGGCTTCACTGATGTGACTGGAAGCCGAGGAGTGACAACGGTGCAGGAACACTGGAAAGAGACCAGGTAGAGTAATCAAAATCATCTGGATAGATAAAAGGTTGGGTAAACTGTATTAAAAGTTGCCTAACTCCTAAAAAAATATAAAATAAAGAATTTATAATTGTTGGACTGTGTTGGTTCAGTTTTTAGTCCACCTTTTAATACTCCACCTTTTAATACTCTGGTTTTCATCTACCCTCAACAGTCATAGTACATTAAATACCTGCTATTAAATGACCCCAGGTTTGAGTAAATTATTAATTCACTTATTTATGGATTTATTTTCCATAACCACTTCATTATAGTAGATCTGCTGCCACCCAAAATACCACACAGGGTAAAAATTAATCCTGAGCAGGGCGCCAATCCTTCCAGACTAACACATACACATGTACTTAGACACTTACACACAGGGGCTTAGTCACATAGTGTCGACATTTCTATTTTTGACATTGGTCAAAGGTGCTGATAAAAATCAGGGTGCTCGTATTAGCAGCCACACTACCCAGTGTGAGGTTGGCTTCAGACCAGTGTGACCCTGATCAGAAAAAAAAGTTTGGTGTAGTTAAAATTCTGATTTAAATCTGATAGCGATGCTATGGCGAAACCTAAAATGATTCAAGTGAAGTCACAGACTCTTCTACAAAAGATTCCTATGTGATAAATTCAGCTCAGCTGAATATGACTTGTGTTTACAGTATCAAATCCAAAGCCCTGCACGTGTAACACAACTCCAGAATTAATTTCAGCAATGCGTACAAGATGGTCTTTATCCCTGTATATATACTGACACAATTAGCTAATGGAGTTTGTTTTATTTTCCTGATTTAAAAGAATTGAGAGTTTGAGAATGTCCAATTCAACATGAGAAATGTAACAACAATGGTTTACTTCCACTCACAAAAATACCACAACTTACCACATACTTAGATTCCTTCATTATAGAAATCTAGAAGACTGGCTCGGTCTTGGGCTCCACACTAGACAGTTTCAGTGATTGAAGGAAGGTCCCTTAACAATTTCCCTTCTATCTTGAACAACACATCACACACACTTGTTGGTCAAACAGTGAAGCACTTTCAGTAACAGAATCATCCAGCTCCACTGTAACAAAGAACAGTACAGGAGATTGTTTATACCATCAGTGATTGAACTGTACAACACTTCTTCACTGTGTCGGGACATCATGGCACACTGAGCCACAATCAGGACTAACAGGATGGACTCATTGAGCATGATCTGTCACTCTGTTGTTTATGTAGCCTACATGACACTTTCAGTAAATTATAGTACTTTAAAGTAAAGTATACTACTTATAGTATAGTATGTAGTACATATAACATAGTAGTAATTATTACAAATATTCTATTTATACACCTGCATACTAATATACTGTAATTCTATTCCCTTTACATACATTTTTATTATAGTGTACCTTAAGCTGTAATACCTCATTTTCCCTTTGGGATTAATCCAGTGATCTGTCTGTCTGCCTGTCTATTTATTTATATATCTGTCTGTCTACCTAGCTGTCTTTGTCTGTTTATTTATATGTTTGTCTGTCTATCTAGCTATCTGTCTGTCTATCTGTATATTTGTCTGTCTGTCTGTCTACCTGTCTGTCTCTGTTTATTGGTCTGTCTATATATCTGTATATCTATCTATCTATTTATGTCTCGCTGTCTATTTTTCTATCTGTCTGTCTATCCGTTCGTCCATCCCTGTCTATCTATCTATCTATCTATCTATCTATCTATCTATCTATCTATCTATCTATCTATCTATCTGTCTATCTGTCTGTCTGTCTGTCTGTCTGCCTGTCTGTCCGTCTGTCCGTCTATCCGTCCATCCGTCCGTCCATCCATCCATCCATCCATCCATCCATCCATCCATCCATCCATCTATCTATCTATCTATCTATCTATCTGTCTGTCTGTCTGTCTGTCTGTCTGTCTGTCTGTCTGTCTGTCTATCTAGCTATCTATCTATCTGTCTATCTGTCTATCCATCCGTCCATCTCTGTCTATCTATCTATATATTGTTTTACAATGCTGTGTATATATTTTTAGGAAAACCAGCAATACTTGTTTGAGTTGTAATTATTTAGTTGGAGAACATGCCATGACATACTGTATATCTACAAGTGTATGTGAACCCCACATTTATAATGCAGCATGTGACCTGGTTTTGTTTAAAATGCTATTATACATAAATGCCAATGTCTCTCTAATCACTGGAAAGGGTTTTGGAATGATAAGTCCAAAAAGCTTAAGGTTGAGTGTCTTTCATCATATAGTAAATCCACACGGAAAAGGGATCAGAAGGAAGATTTCTTTTGTAGAAATCGCCACTCTGGATGGCATTCTGGAGGACAGGAGCTTAAAGAACAGAAATATGGTTGAATATGTTAAAAAACAAACAAAAAAACATTTTAAAGAAACGGTAAGTATTAATTTAGTAAATAATATTCAGATTAATTCTAATGATAATATTATTGTTAATGGGTTATTTTAATTACTAACAAAATAAGTTGCCCTGATACTAAAGTAAACAAACGCTGAATAGAATTTATAGATCATCTGGTTTATGTTACTTTTTGATATCTAATTCCTCCCACCTGAGCTTCACATGGAACGGCTGGTGAATATTTTCAGCATTGTGTATGGCTCAGTAAATAACTAAATAACACATTGGAGGAGGATGAGCATGACAGTGGGTGGATTGATTACTGACACTCCCTTATATTATTGGCTGGTCTATTTTATATCAGATTTTGTCATTGCTCAGCCCTTAAGCCACGCCTATTGTTAACAGGTCAAGCATACAGCTATGCAGTAAACATAGACAAATATTGGCAGTAGAATTGGTCAAACCAGAGAGCTTTGAGATTGAATACTGTGTTGTTATTTGATGCTACCTTTTCAAAATCAGAGCACCAAGAGAAACGTTCCAAACCTATTAATGAAAGGGTAAGTTAGGGAGCCAAATGTTCCACTAATTTTGAAGTGCTTTATGGAAAGTGAATTGGTCTTAAACCAATTTTTTAAGTCTTGTGGACCAGGACACACCTAAAACCACTCAACTACTTTTCAACTAGTCTTCAACTATGATGTCTTGACAATTCACTCATGAGCTACAATAAATGGCTAGAAGTCCTGACTAATCCTAAGCCTGTTGGACATCCTATTACCAAACCATTGGCATTAATATAAGTCTCTCCTCACACCTTGTGGCTTTAATAATAGCCTTTATTTTTCTGGGACGAATTTCCGGATTTCAAATCATCAGCTGTCTCTTCACTTTTGGTCATATGGTGTTTAAAGAGTTTATGGGGAAAAAACTCTAGATTTAAGATTTTTTTTTTAATTTAACAATGAGTGAAGCTGGTATTCATTTAAATATTGGTTTAAACTAACAAAACACATTTAATGTGTATTGATCTTTGGTTCTAGTTTTGTGGCTTTGGGCTTCCAGAAAAGTTAAAAATGCATAACAGAAAGAACTTTTTCATCCAAGTAACCTCAGAAGAATTCAAGCATTTAGCTACAAGCTTTACTTCATGACATGTTGTGTCCTCCAGCAATAGAGCCTCTAGGTTTTTAAGCTCAGAGGTCTAAGGTAATATTTAACACTAATAAATATGGAACAATGACAATTGCTGACAGTGACTCTGGAGAACCATGTGACCATGAAGAATTGTTTTTTATGATGAAAAGTCTTGGATGAATGAAATGAAAATAAAATGTCATGAAATATAATGGTCATTTAATAACATAAGGCTTTTATTAAGGTTCGTAACAGTTGGCTGAGCTTTATTTCAGTGGAGTTCATCAGTTCCAGAACAAGAGACAAGCAAAAACATTTAAACTTTAAAAAATTGCAGCAACATACATTGTTTTTATCTACCAGCTTTTATTTTTAAAATAACAAATTGGCTCAACCTGCATCTTGTATAAGTGGGACTGGATTTTTTGAGCACCCATTTTCTTGATCTTAACCCTTTAATGGTCTTACCAAGAAAATAGGTTTAAAAATGTTTCTTTCCATTTCCTATTTTCTTAGGACTGTACCAACAACAAACAATTAATATTTATTTATTGCTGCAACTTTCATGGATGATTTTTCTGCTGCTAGCTTCAAGTTGACATATAGAAAGTCTGCTTTATTAAAACCATATACTAATATTTTTGATTATTTAAATAGAGCTTTAATACAGCTTTTACCCAAATATTTAGACCCAAAGTAAGCTCAACCAAATTGTTAAGCAGACCATTAAAGGGTTAAGTGACGTCTACCAGAAAATTCTTACATTTTTACCCCCTTGTTTCATGTTTCATGAACCACCAACAGTCTTAATTAATTCTGCACTATATGATGGAGCACAAAAACTCATTTAAATCCGCTGAGGTGTTGCTGACTGGAACAGTACCCCTGCTGCTCAAAATAATAGCACCATATTTTACAGTTGGATGGACGGTATAGCTTAATGATTTGAGTATTAGACAAGGTTGCTGGTTCATGCCCCACCCCAGCCAGTTCTCATTGTTGGGCCCTTGAGCAAGGCCCTTTAACCTTCAACTACTTAGATTGTAAGTCACTTTGGGAAAAAGGGATCTATTTTATTTAAACTATGTTTTAAACTAAGCTAAGATGGATATGTAAAAAGTGTTAAACTATTCGAGTAACACATCTGTTACTGTCATACTGCCATATTTTACAGTGAGATGTAAAGTGTATCTCAATGATTAGAGTACTGGATTAGTAATCACAAGGTTGCTGGTTCAAGGCCCAATCCAGCCAGAATCCATTGTTGGGCCCTCGAGCAAGGCTCATTAACCTCCAACTGCTTAGATTGTAAGCCACTTTGGGTAAAGGTGTCTCCTAAATATCGTAAATGGGATGTTGTTACCCAACTACAGTAACCTTCATCTTCAGATGTGGGCACTGATGTTTACAACTCAATTAGTGGAAGAGCTCTTTTTGAGAGTTCATTGACCAAGTTCATTGACCAAGTTGTGAAGGGTAGACTTACCTATGCAGTGTGGTTGTGATTTTACAGTATATTTTTTAACTTGTACCATATTGGGCACTGATGTATGTTTAGTGCCTTTAGGATGGCTTTTTGAGTGGACACCTGACCTGCTTCTTATGTTCTTTGACTTTATTTTTTCTTTGGACAGTCTCTACCATGCTGATAGACCTTACAGAGAGAGCAACTCTTATTCTTTACACAAGTGTCTAATTTTTTTTGTTTTGATACAGTAAGTTAGTCTTACTTTTTACATTACATTCGACGGTTTGATTTACCACAATGCCACTGTTTCTATAATTACCAGAACATTTGTTGCTACAATAAAGTAATCTGGAATTTGTGACAGCAAAATATTTATGTAAAAAAATTTCTTTAGAGGGGCTGATTACTTTCCCAAGCCTCTTCCACTGTATCTAAATACAACAGTTTAAAGGGGTGTCTACATACTTTTTGCCATCTGGGATTGGTCATCTATTTTATGTAAACTATGTTTTAAACTAAGCTAAGCTGGATATGTAAAAAGTGTCAAACCATTCAAGTAACACATCTGCTTTCACCACCCAAGAGTCGTAAGTATTTAGTAATCATTTGGCTAAGTACTGAGCTTCTTGCGCATGTTCTGGTCCCACTGGGACCCTTTTGTGAACTAAAATGATAATCATCACATTTGTGCAATAAGAAGTGACAGCCTTGTTGCATTCGATTTGCAGTTTAATATTTCCCTGACTGATCAGAATTACAGATGCGAGTCCTGTTACTGTCATTTGCACCCATTTGTGAAGTGCATAAACAATTAACACAGGCCGGTTCTTTTACAGATCACTCTCTGATAAAACACAGCTGATGTGTCTCTTTAGTTTAATGAATTATTAACACCCCTAATGCACAATGTGATGGTGTGTTGACGAGTCGGCTCGGATGGGAAACATCGTTTCAGTGAATTCACACCGGCTAAACAACCCTGATGGAAAAACTCCTCAGCAGAGGTGTCAGACTGCATTGTCTCACTGTCTCATAAACAGTGTTTTTTTTTCTCACACTGAGTTGTTTCCAAATGGGATCCAGTCGCAATGCTGCTTTTGGTAAATCTTTAAAACGGCAAGATGTTTAGAAGCCTGTCCATCCGTCCTTTCAAAGAAGGAAACTCGATTGTACACAGTAGGTTTCTTGAATTGGATGGAATTAGCTAGATGCTGTTTGGCTTTGGAATTACACTGATCAGCCATAACATTAAAACCACATCCTGGTTTCTACACACACTGTCCATTTTATCAGCTCCACTTATCATCTAGGAGCACTTTGTAGATCCACAATTACTGACTGTAATCCATCTGTTTCTCTATATACGTTTTTAACCTGCTTTCACCCTGTTCTTCAGTGATCAGGACCCGCACAGGACCACGACAGAGCAGGTATTATTTAAGTATCATCTCAGCACTGCAGTGACAATGACATGGTGGTGGTGTGTTACTGTGTGTTGTGCTGGTATGAGTGGATCAGACACAGCAGCGCTGCTGGAGTTTTTAAATATCGTGTCCACTCACTGTCAACTCAAATTAGACACTCCTACCTAGTTGGTCCACCTTGTAGATGTAAAGTCAGAGACGATCGCTCATCTATTGCTGCTGTTTTAGTTGGTCATCTTCTAGACCATCATCAGTGGTCACAGGACGCTGCCCACAGGGCGCTGTTGGCTGGATATTTTTGGTTGGTGGACTATTCTCAGTACAGCAGTCTCAGTGAGGTGTTTAAAAACTCCAGCAACACTGCTGTGTCTTATCCACTTATACCAGCACAACACGCACTAACACACCACCACCATGTCAGTATCACTGCAGTGCTGAGAATGATCTACCACCCAAATAATACCTACTCTGTAGTGGTCCTGACTATTGAAGAACAGCATGAAAGGGGGCTAACAGAGCATGCAGAGAAACAGATGGACTACAGTCAGTAATTGTAGAACTACAAAGTGCTCCTATATGGGAAGTGAAGCTGATATAATGGACAATGTGTGTAGAAACAAGTAGGTGGTTTTAATCTTATGGCTGATCAGTGTATGTACATGCTGTACAGTGGAGTGGCACTGTGGCTTGGTGGGTCCTTTCTGTGTGGAGTTTGCATGTTCTCCCCATGTTAGTGTGGGTTTCCTCTAGGTGCTCCCCAGAGGAAACCTCCCACAGTCCAGACATGTAGGCAGGTTATTTGCAGATACTAAACTCCCCCTAGGTATAAGTGAGTGTGTGAATTTGTGTATTTGTGGTTATCCTGTGATGGACTGGCAACCTGTCCAGGGTGTTTCCTACCTTTCGCCCAGTGAATCGTACCCACCGTGACCCTGAATAGGATAAATTGTTAATAAAACAGACGATGAATGAATGAACAGTATTTTCATGTTTCTTTCTGTCTCTACAGCAGGGTTGTCGTGACAGGGCTGTTTATGTGTAATTTAGCCTGGGTTTGTTTGTGGCGCTCTTTCTGAACACCGGAAATTGTCCATTAGCATAAGGGGGTTGATCAAGAGTGCTGGAAGGAAATAGGAAATGGTCAGAGAAGAACACTCTTCCCCTCCCACTAGACTCAAAGTATTCCTTAGTCTAGCTTTGTAGATATGTCATTTTCAAAGCCTGTAAAGCACAGGCACAATGTTTACATAATAGCTTTAATTAATTAATTAAACGATTATTTTAAGCTTGTTGAATTTATATTTACCCAGAGGTCACCTGAAGATGCCCTTCAGTCTAATAAATACCCCTGCCAAAAATTACCCTCCTAAGAAAAAAAAAAACACACACACACAAACTGACTGGCACTGCTTAAACCTTTTACCACTTTTGACCCTTTTCAGCATCCACAATTTTACTAGCTTTTTTTACAGCACTGCACGCTGTTTTGTAGCTGGAGGTTTAATGTAAATTAGAAGCTACAGTGTCTAGTGGTTAGATGTTTTTTCTTCTGTACTGCTGAGATTAAGATCTTCTGGTCATGTCTTGAGGGAAAACTGACCACTGAAGCTTGGCACTATGCCAAACTTAGCACAGAGCGCTGAGCCTGTCCCTCCTTAGCCTAATGTACTTTCTAGAGCCAAAGCAAGTAAGTAAGTGATCACTGTGATAATGGCGTGTACATGCTGTAATTGTTCTGAGACCAACTCAAGCCCAAATGTCAGATATTTGGGGAATCGGTTTAGAATCAGGAGAAGGGAAAGTTTAGTGCCAATCACTGTATTTGTCAAGGAAGACAAATGTACAGAATACTTAACACACTGAATATGTGTGAGATTCTCTCACAGATTCTCTTATCCAGAGCGACTTACAGAAAAGCTTCCACAGTAAACATTTCCCTACTCTAGTTTAAGTAGACAACAGTCCAAGAACACGAATCTGCTGAAACCCTGTTAGAACATTTTTTTTAAATAAGAAATGTATAAGAGCGTTAGTAAGTACATGTTAGTTCTCAGCTTAAGTGCTTAGTAAAGAGGTGGGTCTTAAATTGTCTTTTGAAGATGGTGAGAGATGTTCGGACAGACAAAGGAAGTTTGTTCCACCACTTGGGTGCAAGTACAGAGAAGAGCCTTGATGTCTTCCCTAAATTCTGGCTGTAGGATCCAGTCAAGCAAGACTAGTGGCTCGGAGGTTGCGCAGTACAGAGCCCGATGTGATGAGTTCTCTGAGGTAGCTTGGGGCGGGTCCTTTTTAATACGGGCAGCTACAGGATGCCAGTGAAAAGAATGCAGCAGTGGGGTGATGTGGCAGTGTTTAGGTTGGGGTTTAGGTTAGGGTTTAATAGTGAACATGGGAAGTGAGTTGCAGTGGTCCAACCGTGAGATTACAAGTGACTGAACAAGAATCTGAGTGGCTTCCATGGAGAGAAATGGCAGAATTTTCTTGATGTTGTAGAGGAAGAACCAGCACAATCTTGTCATGTTGGCTACATGAGGGAAGAAGGACAGCTGGTTACCAAGGTTTCATGCCTTGTCACATGGTTTGATCTGAAAGTCATCAAGAGAGATGACTAGGTCTTGGGTTGGAGATTGATCTCCAGAAATAAGTATCAGCTCTGTCTTGCTGAGGTTAAGTTTTAGGTGATGATCCGACATCCATAGCGAGATCTCGGAGACATGCTGAGATGCGAGCTGACACTTGTGTGTCTGAAGGAGGAAAGAATGAGCTGAGTAGCATCTGCATAGGAGTGGTAAAAAAGCCATTGGAGGATATGACCCTACCAAGAGTGTGGGAGTAGAGAATAGAAGAGGGCCAAGTAGAGAGCCCTGGGGTACACCAGTTGAGAGAGTGCATGGAGGGGAGGTAGATTCCCTCCATGACACCTGGAAGGATGCCCTTCCAGGTCTTAATATATGAGAGAAATACATGCATTTAGCAACAACCGAAACAGCAAATGATTAATAATAATAATGAAAATAATTCTTTTTTTAAAAATCACACGTCTCAATGATTAGCATACCTGCATTTTGTAGACTGTTGGCTGCCTTTTTGCTAGCTCACCAGCTTTGAGTCTTGAGGATACCTTATACACAATCTGACCCCTGATTTAGACTTTTTTTAGCTCATCACACAGGTATTTAATAAGATTTAAGTAAGAGACTCAAAGGGTCACGGCAAAAGCTTGATCCTGCAGTTAATAACCCAGTTTAATGCGGATGAGTACATGTGTTTTGCATCATGCTGCTAATTTAATTTAAACTCTCCTGGCACTTTATTTCATGATGTCATACATCATATCAAGGTTCCTGAAGGCCTCCGGAGCAAAAACAGCCACAAAACATTACCGAAGTTTCACATCCGTAGTAGAAATGTTTGTCCTCCTCGCCGAGCATGAAGGCTAAACACATGGGTGTCCTCATCCAGACATGTCCATTACCGACCAGTTGTTTTAACACTTAATTGAAATAACAGTGAATATGGGCATTGCATTTTCAGGTGCCCTGGCTGCTCATATTTATACCCCGGTGAAACAGGAACTCTTGAATGACTGGTTTATTTGAATAATTGTGACATGTGATTGGGCTGAACATGAGCGTGTGTTGCCCTGTGTTGGAACCCTGAGCAGGAGAAAGCAGTTGGTTAAAATTAAAGGAAATGTGGATTTCAAATGTGGACACCTAAATCACATCCACATGTACTTGGCTAACATTACATCATGAGTAATAATGTGGAGCTGGTGTCTTAGTGACTGTTCCCCAGACTTTAGATCATGGATACAGGGATTGAATTCCATTTAGTCAGAAGAGCACTGTTATTATTATTAGATTACAATAGAATGCCTTTATTTGTCAGATATACATACGTACATCGATCAGCCATAAAATTAAAACCACCTCCTTGTTTCTACACTTACTGTCCATTTTATTAGCTCCACTTACCATATATAAGCACTTTGTAGTTCTACAATTACTGACTGTAGTCCATCTGTTTCTCTACATACTTTTTCAGCCTGCTTTTACCCTGTTCTTTAATGGTCAGAACCCCTACAGGACCACCACAGAGCAGGTATTATTTAGGTAGTGGATCATTCTCAGCACTGCAGTGACCCTGACATGGTGGTGGTGTGTTAGTGTGTGTTGTGCTGGTATGAGTGAATCAGACACAGCAGCGCTTTGGTTGGTGGACTATTCTCAGTCCAGCAGTGACAGTAAGGTGCTTAAAAACTCCATCAGCAGTAATGTGTCTTATCCACTCATACCAGCACAACACACACTAACACACCACCACCATGTCAGTGTCACTGCAGTGCTGAGAATGATCCACCACCTAAATAATACTGGTCCTGTGGGGGTCCTGACTATTGAAGACCAGAGTAAAAGGAGGTTAAAAAGTATGTAAAGAAACAGATGGACTACAGTCAGTAATTGTAGAACTACAAAGTGCTTCTATATGGTTTTAATGTTATGGCTGATCAGTGTATGTGTGCTTTACACCACTACGATCAATGCTTGGAATGCGCGTAATAATCTTACATTAGTGTAAAGCTGTTCTGCATTGAAATCCAATTCATGATGTTTCCAACCAACAGTTGTAGTTCTTCTGAAGGTGATCTAGTACTTGTTAGAGGGAGTTGTAACTGGAAACAACCTGTTTTAATACAGTACAAGCGACAACTTCCAGTCTGATTGGTTGGGCTACTACGCCCTTAAAATCTCCAGTTCATAACACCGATACTTAGTGTATACATGAATCAACACATGGTAGGAAACCGTTGTTCATTTAAGGTGAATTTGCTGACACAACCAAAAGCTAGCATGAAGAAACTGGCATGATGGATGAATTTGAGAAAGCTAGCTTCATGCAGCTTGTTTTTTTCCCTGAAAGTCAGAAAACAACAGACTGAAGGAACAAGGACGGATTAAGGATAGTCTGGGCCGCTAAACTAATTTGTGTCTCTGCGCTTAAGAGAAATTGAACATAATAATTTTGAAACAATACAAATTCAGAAACATTAAGTAAGGGCCTGAATCGCATATTTGCAACAAAACGTCTGTTATGAAATATGGTAGCTTGCCTGGCAATTTGTAGGTCCCTAGAAAGTCAAGGAGCCATGGTAAACGACTTCTATGGAAGTCAAGGGCCCCATAGCAGGGGCCCTCGTGATCAAGGGCCCTCTAATGGTATGCCCTGCTCTTCTCTAGGGCCCCCTGGTAGGGGCTCTCATAACCAGGGCCCTCTAAAAATATGCCCCCCTCTTTCCTAGGACCCCTAATAGCCAGAAGTCGAAGTCAGAGCAGTGCCACAACGCCTCATCCATTTTCATAAGGGGCCCAAAAGCATGGCTAGGGCCCAAAAGCATGGCTAGGGCCCCCAAAAGCATGGCTAGGGGCCCCAAAAGCATGGAGGGCCCTCGGAAATAAAAATACATTGTATCATAAATGTTGATAGGCATCGCAAAATGTTTTGGTCCAAGAGCCCCTGGGCGCTGGCCCCACTGGCCCGGTCAGTAATCCAGCCATGTGAAGGAACTAAAGGAAGGCAGAAAGTCTAATCCTGGCACTGTCGCTCCATATGTCTTCCAGCAGGGCATGAGAAGACCACGAGCCACTGGGAAGACCACAGTCTCCACGGGATATTAAAAACCCCTTCCGTTGTTGTTTACTCCCCCCTGGCCATGCTTTGATGGCACACTTGTTGCATATATATTCTAACTTCGCATGTCTTGTGATGGGAAGAATGAACGATTAAATATTAGTTACATTAATCTCAGGCCACGACGGACCTTTTAGAAGCTCTGGAGCCTGAAAGATGACCAGAAGACCAGTGGATCAAACACGTCTGGGGAAAATTAAATACGCTTTAGTCAGAGAGGGCATGAGATCACTACATTTAACCCAAACAGGGCAGTATTGAAGCGCAATGGGCATGAGGAAATCACGGTAATTTTCTGAAGTGGAACCACATGGTGTTTCATCCAGTGGAAAGGTGTACTGATGTAAACCTAGGTTGTCTATTGCTACCCCGTACAAATTATATCCACGTCCCATGTGGAAAAGGGAGCATGCCAAGTCAGAAGGCAACATTATTAACGAATATTATCAGACTGGCAATGCTAAATGCTTAAACAGTTGCAGATGGTTCCTGCCTGCATGTTAAACAGGCGTGAAGTGGTGTTAAGGCTCTGCCGAACACCTGAGTCTTATCAAGGGACTTACGGAAATGGAACTAGGACTTTTTCTAAGTGGAGGATTTAAATGCGCCCATTCAGGGCTTTAAGTGGAAAAAAGTATGTGTGCGCCCACAACGTGGCCTCCCGTGTGTGTATTTTCAGAAAGTAGTGTGTCCAGAAGGAGACAGAATGAATTATGCAACAGTTGCTCGACAACTTTCGGTCGTGAGTCACCCACAGTGTGGCGGAGACGCCTGGTATCGAAAGTATCTTGTGTTGCATTAGTCGCAGATAACACGTTTCCTCTGGAGCCAAGAGCCAAGACCATGATCAGCCTGGAGATATGATTGGCATCTGACTGTTTGTGTATGATGGGGATTTAATTTGTATTTATTTATTTTTAATTAATTTTTCCATATTAAATTTTACATTTTAGATACTAAATATATATATATATGATCAGCCACAACCACCTCCTTGTTTTTACACGCACTCTTCATTTTATCAGCTCCACTTACCATATAGAAGCACTTTGTAGTTCTACAATTACTGACTGTAGTCCATCTGTTTCTCTGCATGCTTTGTTAGCCCCCTTTCATGCTGTTCCTCAATGGTCAGGACTCACCCAGGACCACCACAGAGCAGGTATTATTTGGGTGGTGGGTCATTTTCAGCATTGTAGTGATACTGACATGGTGGTGGTGGTGTGTTAGTGTGTGTTGTGCTGGTATGCGTGGATCAGACACAGCAGCACTGATGGAGTTTCTAAACACCTCACTGTCACTGCTGGACTGAGAATAGTCCACCAACCAAAAACATCCAGCCAACAGCAAGCGCCCCATGGGCAGCCTCCTGTGACCACTGATGAAGGTCTAGAAGATGACCAACTCAAACAGCAGCAATAGATGAGCGATCGTCTCTGACCTTACATCTACAAGGTGGACCAGCTAGGTAAGAGTGTCTGATAGAGTGGACAGTGAGTGGACACTGTTTTTAAAAACGCCAGCAGTGCTACTGTGTCTGATCCACTCATACCAACACAATACACACTAACACACCACCACCATGTCAGTTTCACTGCAGTGCTGAGAATGATCCACTACCTAAATAATACCTGCTCTGTGGTGGCCATGTGGGGGTCCTGACCATTGAAGAACAGGGTGAAAGGGGGCTAACAAAGCATGCAGAGAAACAGAAGGACTACAGTCAGTAATTGTAGAACTACAAAGTGCTTCTATATGGTAAGTGGAGCTGATAAAATGGACAGTGAAGGTAGAGACAAGAAGGTGGTTTTAATGTTATGGCTGATCGGTGTATATTGAACTTTCAGCAGGGTACACAAAGGCCAAAACCACTTTAAAAAACACACTCACATTTAAAAAACTAAGCATTTGTACCTGATTTTGTTTCCCACTTATTTTCTGCCCTTGATGATTCAGTCTTGTTATTCACACCTGTTTTCAGTCCTTGTGATTACTCCGATTCCAGGTACCTGTTTTGTGTTAACGCTGCCTGTTTGCTGTGTATTTAAGCCCTTTTGTGTTGGCATTAATGTGAGGTGTCAGTGTGTATCCACAACCTGTGCCAAGCATTTTTTTTGCCTAGAGCCTTTGCTTACTATTGCTTTTGTTCCTTGACCACAAGATTTGCTTGTGACTTGTCCTGATTATTCTGTTTGTTAGTCAATCCTCAACTAGTAATTGTAGAACTACTTTTATTTATTATCATGCGCATCACCTTGCTAGCCAAGTCATTTCTGATTTAGAAATAATGATAGTCATTACTTGTGCAGGAAATAAATGGATCAGATTTGCTTTATCACTTCATAAGGAAAAATAGATCATCTTCTTGAGAGGTGTAGTAATAGGGTACAGAGTGTCCAAAGAATGAATTGATGCCAAAGGGAGCTTTTATAATCAGTCAAAATCATAAAATATTAAACCACAGCTACACTAACAACTAACAGCCAGTAATATTTTGGCTAAAATACTCAAGGTGCCAGTCTACTGCAGGGCAACACATACCCGTTTTCTTACTCATGCTGGAGACATTTAAGAGTAGCTAATTAAACCTATTCATGATTTTAGGGGGAAATTTAAGTACCTTGGTAAAAAAGGCAACATTTAAACCCAGGCCTATGTGGCCCATGTTTATAACTTCATATAGAAAAATGTCCCATCTTTTTAAAAGGTGTAGTAATATGGTACAGTGTCCACAAAATGAAGCAAAATGTCTAGAAGTCTATACCCACTGTGAAATATGGTGGCGGTAACATCATGGTAAAGAGTCTTGTTCAGCAGCATGAACTGCCAATGTGGTCATTATTGATGAGAAAATAAAAGGTGCAAAGTATGAAATATGTTTAAATAAACACTTTTGCTGCTCAGGTGGCGCAGTGGTAAAATACGCTAGTGCATCAGAGCTGGAATTTCGAATACATCGTGTCGAATCTCAGCTCTGCCATCCGGCTGGGCCGGGCGGCTACATGAACAACGATTGGCTGCTGTTCACAGGGTGGGATGAGCCGGACCAGGGTTCCTCATAACTGGTGCAATTACGACCTCTGCTGGCTGGTTGATGAATAATGCTGATCAGGGTGTGGCTCTCCATGCACAAGGCTGATCCGCATATGAACTCGCCTCATGCAGGTGAAAAAATGCAGTCGGTACTACACACGTATCGGAGGGGGTGTGTGTCATTTGCGAAGTTCCTCAGTCAGCAGTAAATGGTTGTAGCAGTAGAGGTGAATCTACAATTACTGACTGTAGTCCATCTGTTTCTCTGCATGCTTTGTTAGCCCCCTTTCATGCTGTTCTTCAATGGTCAGGACCCCCACAGGACCACTACAGAGAAGGTATTATTTGGGTGGTGGATCATTCTCAGCACTGCAGTGACACTGACATGGTGGTGGTGTGTTAGTGTGTGTTGTGCTGGTATGAGTGGATGACACAGCAATGCTGCTGGAGTTTTTAAACAATTCACTGAGATTGCTGGACTGAAAATAGTCCATCAACCAAAAATATATCCATCCAACAGCGCCCTGTGGGCAGCGTCCTGTGACCACTGATGAAGGTCTAGAAGATGACCAACTCAAACAGCAGCAATGGATGAGCGATCGTCTCTGACTTTACATCTACAAAGTGGACCAACTAGGTAGAAGTGTCTAATAGAGTGGACAGTGAGTGGACACAGTGTCACTGCAGTGCTGAGAATGATCCAGCACCTAAATAATACCTGCTCTGTGGTGGTCCTGTGAGTCCTGATAATTGAAGAACAGGGTGAAAGCAGGCTAAAAAGGTATTTAGAGAAACAGATGGACTACAGTATATGGTAAGTGGAGCTGATAAAATAGACAGTGTGTGTAGAAACAGGGAGGTGGTTTTAATGTTATATATGTCATATTCGTGCATCCCCTTCATCGGCTCTTTCGGTTGTTAAAAAATTTGTACAAACATTTTCCTCCCAAGCTTTTCTTTTAGATCTTTGCCAAGCAGGACAGAAAACATAAAAAGCCAAATCTTGTTAATGTCTGCAGGGACTAAGAAGGAAACAGAACAAATAATAAAAGCAAGCTGTATTTCTGTGGAGGATCTTTTGAGATTTGAAGCATCTTAAGATTTATTACATTCCCATTGTGCTTAAAGATCCTGAAGCAGAACAAGATAATAAAACAAGTTTATTTAAATACACTCTGTCTATTAGAAATGTTTATTAGCCCAGACTGGGCATTCAGTGTCCATCACAGAGGAAGGATTGATAGAGTTCCTTGGTCTGAAATGACCTTTACACAATTTCTCCATTATTGTGTATCATTATTCTTTCAGGGTCAGGCAGTAATGGAATAAAAAATAGTGGTAGCATGGTGGTGCAGCTGTTGCACAGCAGCATGGGTCCTGTGATCTGGGTTTGATCCTCACATCTGGTCAATGTCTGTGAGAAATGGTTTATATTCCTGTAGCTAGAAGTATCATCACTCTGCAATGGATGCCCACACTTTCAGAGTGTATTTCTGCCTTGTGGTCACTGTTTTGACCATCACTGGCAAGGATAATGTGGTTTGCAAATAAAAAATACATTAATAGTATTTAGAATGCTGTTGGGCGTTGGGTGCAGTGGTAAAGTAGGCTAGAACACAACCGCTGAGATCCATGGTTAGTTCATTTGAAAGAGGGTTGGCCAAAAAACCCAGCAGTTGGGGGGGTCTTAAGCCTGGATAACAATAGGAGGGTTGCATCAGGAAGGGCATCCGGGCCTAAAAACTGCACCATTTAATAATAGGATGGCCACAATGTGGTACTCCATTATGCCCGGCGTTTCCGAGGAAGCTTTAAACTGCCCTTTGGTGCCAGCTTGAGTGAATAGGTGAGTGTGTGATCTTCTCTGATGGCTAATCACCTTGTCAAGGTTGTATTTCTGCCCTGTGCCCAGTATTTATTGGACCCACATGCTTTTTTAACCTGCTTTCACCCTGTTCTTCAATGGTCAGGACCCCCCACAGGACCAGAGAGCGGGTATTATTTAGGTGGTGGATCATTCTCAGCCCTGCAGTGACACTGACATGGTGGTGGTGTGTTAGTGTGTGTTGTGCTGGTATGAGTGAATCAGACACAGCAGCGCTGCTGGAGTTTTTAAATACCGTGTCCACTCACTGTCCACTCTATTAGACACCTTAACCTGCTCTTAGGTGCCAGTTTAAGTGAATAGGTGAGTGTGTGATCTTCTCTGATGCCTAATCACTCTGTCAAGGTTGTATTTCGGCCCTGTGCCCAGTGTTTCCAAGGGTATTGGACCCACTGGAGGATAAAAGGTTATAGAACAAGAGTAGAATATGCTTGAACCCAGGACATATGTTGCTGTCCAGCACCCATTGTACCAGCTGTACCAGTATGCTGCTCAGAACACAATAAAGAAATAAAGACTATCCAAAAACTATGAGAATTATTAATATAGAGACCTCTACTTGCGGGTTCAACAGGCTCCTCTCTTCTAGGTAAGCAGTCCCATTGGTGAGGTCATACGCTAATGTTGAAAGAAAGGGTTTGGCTATCCCAAAAGTATTATATGAGCTTGTGCAGGCCACTGTAGTTCCTTCACAAACTCATTAACCAGGTCTTTATGAACCTTGCTTGCCTGGCACAGAAGCACAGTCATACTCTAACAAATAAAGAGCCTTTTTTCAAACATTTTAAGGCCTATTAGTTATTTAATATAAGTGATTTTATAGGGGTGTAAACATCCTTCTGGCCAGTGTACGTTGACTGAGCCACCAGCTGAAAGATCAGGGTCGTGTTTAAATCCCAGCAAAGCAGAAACCGGGGAACAGAACGTTTTTGTGAGTATTGACAGTGTCGGGTTTGTTTTTACTTGCTTTAGGCTATGACTGAGAGTAAAAGAAAGCAGACTGTGTACCAACATAAAAGTGAAAATATGACCTGTACGTTTATCTGCGTGACAAGATCCTGCACTGAGACTGCACCAGGGCATTATGGGTGGGATAATGTCTCAGGGGAGGTGATGCCCCTCCTGTGCTTCGTCTAAACAGTCGCTAACAACTGTCCACTCAGGAAAGAAAGAGTTTAAAGAATGTGGACTGTCATTGTGTCAGACTGAACTAATCAAACAAGTCAACAAAAGTGAGAATAAAATTCAAAGAATTTTGAACTTTTTGGATCAAGTGTTGCGCTTTTATACAGTGTTATATTGACTTGTAATCGCTCAGTGCTTAAAGTACTGTATTAGTAATCAGAAGATTGCTGGTTCACACCCTGCTACAGCCAGGTCTGCACTGAATGGGCCTTTGAGCAAAGCCCTTAATCCTTCAATTGCTTGGAATGTATTTGGTCACAATTTTGAGTCACTTTGGATAAAAACATCTGCTAAATGCTAAAAATGTAACATATGAATGCTCTGGAGATGATTGGCCCACTGGAACTCAAGGATTAGATTCTCCTCTTCATAAGAAATATTAACTTTTTTTTTCTTAACCTGAATACACTGATCAGCCATAACATTAAAACCACCTTCTTGTTTCTACACTCATTGTCCATTTTACCAGTTTCACTTACCATATAGAATCACTTTGTAGTTCTACAATTACTGTTTCTCTGCATGCTTTGTTAGCCCCCTTTCATGCTGTTCTTCAATGCTCAGGACCCTCACAGGACCACCACAGAGCAGGTATTATTTAGGTGGTGGATCATTCTCAGCATGAAAGAGTGCTAACAAAGCAAGCAGAGAACTAGATGGACTACAGTCAGTAATTGTAGAACTACAAAGTGCTTCTATATGGTAAGTGAAGCTAGTAAAATGGACAATGAGTGTAGAAACAAGGAGGTGGTTTTAATGTTATGGCTGATCAGTGTATCTTCCTGAAATCTTGGTCAGATCAGCTTTAAATCAGTCCCATCCCAACCTGATTAAATAAAGTCTAAATAAAACTCTCTCTAAATTATGAGAGAAGGTTTAATTGTGCAGGAACAAATATAGTGAAACAGTAACTGTAAAGAAAAAATGAAGTGAAATGTGAAGGGGGCTGAGAAGGTGACATGATGGAGACATTCATCACAGTAAAAGCAATTCTTCTCTTATTAGCTCACTGACCTACAGCCGGCCAGTCTGAGTCAAGGTAAGGAGATTAATAACACTCCGTCATAAGCATAATAATGTCAGTGTTGCCTAGTCAGGGGTCAACAGGGGAGACTGGACTTAGGATGTTAAGTCTGAGGAGTAAAAATGGAAAACATTAGTGGTAACAAGACTTTTATTGGTAAATTTGAGAGATATTATTGATGAACATTAAGAGTTCCCAAAAGTCAGTGAGACAGAGTCCTGAGAGCAAACAAAAATCAGTCTGATTAGTCTAAATAATATATGTAGAAAGAAAATATTACAGTAAAATGTATAAGGCCATGTACATGTAGTGGACATACACCGACCAAGCATAACATTATGACCACTGACAGGTGAACAATAACACTGATTATCTTTTCATCATGGCACCTGTTAGTGGGTGGGATATATTAGGCAGCAAGTAAACATTTTATCCTCAAAGTTGACGTGTTAGAAGCAGGAAAAATGGGCAAGCGTGAGGATTTGAGCGAGTTTGACAAGAGCCAAATTGTGATGGCTAGACGACTGGGTCAGAGCATCTCCAAAACTGCAGCTCTTGTGCGGTGTTCCCGGTCTGCAGTGGTCAGTATCTATCAAAAGTTGGTCCAAGGAAGGAACAGTGGTAAACCGGCGACAGGGTCATGGGCGGCCAAGGCTCATTGATGCACGTGTGGTCCGATCCAACAGATGAGCTACTGTAGCTCAAATTGCTGAGGAAGTTAATGCTGGTTCTGATAGAAAGGTCTCAGAATACACAGTGCATCGCAGTTGCAGGGCTGGACCAACACAATATTAGGAAGGTGGTCATAATGTTATGTCTAATCGGTGTACATTAATTAAGTTTAGGTGGTTCAGCCACAAGCATTGTTTGATGTTTTTATGGTTTTTTATTCCATTCAAGTGTCATTTGATAATTAAGTTCCTGAGATCTACTCACTGCATGAAATCTTCCCCTCCACTGGCATCTTCCTGAAAGATGAAAGCGGGTGCATTCCTGCCGAATTTGAATAACTAAAACTGTTCCTATTTTTGCTGCAGTACAGAATCCCATTTTCTAAATCACGGTTGTTAGAAGCAGGACGTAAAAAAACACCTGGAGAGAAGAAACGTTAGTGTGCAGGAAACAGCACAATTGCAGACAGAGCGTCATAAAAAACAGCTGTAAAATGTCAGTCAGCAACAAGCATCCTGTTAGTGACGTTTATGATCTATAGAAACCCGCTGTGCATGCCAGATAATACAACCCCCCACAAAAAAAAAATCATATATTGCTAATGATATGCATTATTTTTCATATAATGATATGATATATGGCTTAATATTAACAAGGGCATTTCTCAGTGATTGGGGTCAGGACATGATGCTGATTGATTGCAGGAGATTCATTCATCCCAATAATAAACTATTTTCTTTGTTGTGTCCTGGGAAGCGTTTTTACTCCTTGAAGGCCAAGAGTTTTGTCCCGTAAGCTATTCAACCCTCAACCAAAATAGCAACCAGGACTATATATATATATATATATATATATATATATATATACACGTAAATCTACACCGATCAGCCATAACATTAAAACCACCTCCTTGTTTCTACACACATTGTCCATTTTATCAGCTCCACTTACCATATAGAAGCACTTTATAGATCAACAATTACTGACTGTAGTCGATTTCTCTACAGTACCTTTTAAGCCTGCTTTTTCAATGGTATGAGTGGATCAGACACAGCAGCGCTGCTGGAGTTTTTTTAAATACCGTGTCCACACTCTGTTCACTCTATTAGACACTCCTACCTAGTTGGTCCACCTTGTGGATGTAAAGTCAGAGACAATCACTCATCTATTGCTGCTGTTTGAGTTGGTCATCTTCTAGACCTTCATCAGTGGTCACAGGGTGCTGTTGGCTGGATATTTTTGGTTGGTGGAAAAATTCTCAGACTATTCACAGATGTCAAGTCATTGAATGGCCAGTACAGTCTCCAGACCTAAACCCCATCTAGCTGTTTTGGAATAAACTGGACAAGTGCAGCACATTTCGTAACAGTCTTGTGGAACTTTTGCAACAGTGTGGGGAAAAAACACCACACTACAATTTTATTTTGGACAAAATTGTGCAATATACAGTGTATCACAAAAGTGAGTACACCCCTCACATTTCTGCAGATATTTAAGTATATCTTTTCATGGGACAACACTGACAAAATGACACTTTGACACAATGAAAAGTAGTCTGTGTGCAGCTTATATAACAGTGTAAATTTATTCTTCCCTCAAAATAACTCAATATACAGTGTATCACAAAAGTAAGTACACCCCTCACATTTCTGCAAATATTTCATTATATCTTTTCATGGGACAACACTATAGACATGAAACTTGGATATAACTTAGAGTAGTCAGTGTACAGCTTGTATAGCAGTGTAGATTTACTGTCTTCTGAAAATAACTCAACACACAGCCATTAATGTCTAAATAGCTGGCAACATAAGTGAGTACACCCCACAGTGAACATGTCCAAATTGTGCCCAAATGTGTCGTTGTCCCTCCCTGGTGTCATGTGTCAAGCTCCCAGGTGTAAATGGGGAGCAGGGCTGTTAAATTTGGTGTTTTGGGTACAATTCTCTCATACTGGCCACTGGATATTCAACATGGCACCTCATGGCAAAGAACTCTCTGAGGATGTGAGAAATAGAATTGTTGCTCTCCACAAAGATGGCCTGGGCTATAAGAAGATTGCTAACACCCTGAAACTGAGCTACAGCACGGTGGCCAAGGTCATACAGCGGTTTTCCAGGACAGGTTCCACTCGGAACAGGCTTCGCCAGGGTCGACCAAAGAAGTTGAGTCCACGTGTTCGGCGTCATATCCAGAGGTTGGCTTTAAAAAATAGACACATGAGTGCTGCCAGCATTGCTGCAGAGGTTGAAGACGTGGGAGGTCAGCCTGTCAGTGCTCAGACCATACGCCGCACACTGCATCAACTCAGTCTGCATGGTCGTCATCCCAGAAGGAAGCTGACGCACAAGAAAGCCCGCAAACAGTTTGCTGAAGACAAGCAGTCCAAGAACATGGATTACTGGAATGCCCTGTGGTCTGACGAGAGCAAGATAAACTTGTTTGGCTCAGATGGTGTCCAGCATGTGTGGCGGCGCCCTGGTGAGAAGTACCAAGACAACTGTATCTTGCCTACAGTCAAGCATGGTGGTGGTAGCATCATGGTCTTGGGCTGCATGAGTGTTGCTGGCACTGGGGAGCTGCAGTTCATTGAGGGAAACATGAATTCCAACATGTACTGTGACATTCTGAAACAGAGCATGATCCCCTCCCTTCGAAAACTGGGCCTCATGGCAGTTTTCCAACAGGATAACGACCCCAAACACAACCTCCAAGATGACAACTGCCTTGCTGAGGAAGCTGAAGGTAAAGGTGATGGACTAAACCCAATTGAGCACCTGTGGCGCATCCTCAAGTGGAAGGTGGAGAAATTCAAGGTGTCTAACATCCACCAGCTCCGTGATGTCATCATGGAGGAGTGGAAGAGGATTCCAGTAGCAACCTGTGCAGCTCTGGTGAACTCCATGCCCAGGAGGGTTAAGGCAGTGCTGGACAATAATGGTGGTCACACAAAATATTGACACTTTGGGCACAATTTGGACATGTTCACTGTGGGGTGTACTCACTTATGTTGCCAGCCATTTAGACATTAATGGCTGTGTGTTGAGTTATTTTCAGAAGACAGTAAATCTACACTGCTATACAAGCTGTACACTGACTACTCTAAGTTATATCCAAGTTTTATTTCTATAGTGTTGTCCCATGAAAAGATATAATGAAATATTTGCAGAAATGTGAGGGGTGTACTCACTTTTGTGATACACTGTACAGCCATTAATGTCTAAACAACCGGCAACAAAAGTGAGTACACCCCTTAGTGAAAGTTCCTGAAGTGTCAATATTTTGTGTGGCCACCATTATTTCCCAGAACTGCCTTAACTCTCCTGGGCATGGAGTTTACCAGAGCTTCACAGGTTGCCACTGGAATGCTTTTCCACTCCTCCATGATGACATCACGGAGCTGGCGGATATTCGAGACTTTGCGCTCCTCCACCTTCCGCTTGAGGATGCCCCAAAGATGTTCTATTGGGTTTAGGTCTGGAGACATGCTTGGCCAGTCCATCACCTTTACCCTCAGCCTCTTCAATAAAGCAGTGGTCGTCTTAGAGGTGTGTTTGGGGTCATTATCATGCTGGAACACTGCCCTGCGACCCAGTTTCCGGAGGGAGGGGATCATGCTCTGCTTCAGTATTTCACAGTACATATTGGAGTTCATGTGTCCCTCAATGAAATGTAACTCCCCAACACCTGCTGCACTCATGCAGCCCCAGACCATGGCATTCCCACCACCATGCTTGACTGTAGGCATGACACACTTATCTTTGTACTCCTCAACTGATTGCCGCCACACATGCTTGAGACCATCTGAACCAAACAAATTAATCTTGGTCTCATCAGACCATAGGACATGGTTCCAGTAATCCATGTCCTTTGTTGACATGTCTTCAGCAAACTGTTTGCGGGCTTTCTTGTGTAGAGACTTCAGAAGAGGCTTCCTTCTGGGGTGACAGCCATGCAGACCAATTTGATGTAGTGTGCGGCGTATGGTCTGAGCACTGACAGGCTGACCCCCCACCTTTTCAATCTCTGCAGCAATGCTGACAGCACTCCTGCACCTATCTTTCAAAGACAGCAGTTGGATGTGACGCTGAGCACGTGCACTCAGCTTCTTTGGACGACCAACGCGAGGTCTGTTCTGAGTGGACCCTGCTCTTTTAAAACGCTGAATGATCTTGGCCACTGTGCTGCAGCTCAGTTTCAGGGTGTTGGCAATCTTCTTGTAGCCTTGGCCATCTTCATGTAGCGCAACAATTCGTCTTTTAAGATCCTCAGAGAGTTCTTTGCCATGAGGTGCCATGTTGGAACTTTCAGTGACCAGTATGAGAGAGTGTGAGAGCTGTACTACTAAATTAAACACACCTGCTCCCTATGCACACCTGAGACCTAGTAACACTAACAAATCACATGACATTTTGGAGGGAAAATGACAAGCAGTGCTCAATTTGGACATTTAGGGGTGTAGTCTCTTAGGGGTGTACTCACTTTTGTTGCCGGTGGTTTAGACATTAATGGCTGTATATTGAGTTATTTTGAGGGAAGAATAAATTTACACTGTTATATAAGCTGCACACAGACTACTTTTCATTGTGTCAAAGTGTCATTTTGTCAGTGTTGTCCCATGAAAATATATACTTAAATATCTGCAGAAATGTGAGGGGTGTACTCACTTTTGTGATACACTGTATATATATTACATATATATATATGTGTGTGTTAAGGTGTGAATGTGTTTGTGTGTCTTCCCTGCGATGGACTGGCGCCCTGTCCAGAGTGTTTGTGTGTCTTGCACCCATTGAGAGGTGGGATAGGCTCCAGCACCCCCCGCGACCCTGTTTAGCTTAAGTGGCTTAGAGAGTGAGTGAGTGAGTGGTCAGCGAGCTAGCGAGTGAGTGTATCCTTGCTCAACCTCTTATAATTATTTACTTGTTTAACAGTGGTAAAATCTGCCATCAACTAAAAGCCAATTTGACTGGACGTTGCCCCCATAAATAAACACCCGAAAAGTTTATTCACAGTCTGACTTGTCAGGAACGATGCTGAAAGTTTTTCTGCAGGCCTCACCAAATAGCTTGTGCCTGTACATTTTGTTTCAAACATGTTTAATATTCCAGTTTGTAGACATGACCTAGCGCAGTAATTACGGCCTTTCAGAACGAAGGAACGAGAGAGAGCGGTGGGGATGGATGGATGGAGGGAGGAGGAAGGGCTGTTTGCTTTCCAATCTACTGTCAAAATCTCGACCCCAGAAAAGGTAAACTTGGCGCCCTGAGCAGACCTGCCAGTCATGTGTGGCACACTGGAACACATTTTAATTTCATTTTAGCTACAAGACCTGAGGACAAGATGTACAAAGGTAAAAAAGTACAGTACATATTGCTAAGGCTGTAACGGTCAGGCAAAATGCACTCTGGCTTGAGGATAATTCTGCAGTAAAAATATAATAATTTATGAATAACATTTTGTAAATATTGTGTTGGTGTAAGTAAACCTAGTGGAGGCCCACCACAAAGAAGAGTAACAAATAAATGTTCCATTTTCCGTGAGCTTCTAGTTTTTAATTATAATGTAAGTTTCTATTTTAATTTTTCATTTTTAAATTTTCCACACTTTTTACATTTTAAAAACTATTTTATTACTGTTTTTATTATTAATTATTATTATTATTATTATTGTTTTATTATTATTATATTTTTTTATTGTGTTTTGTTGTTGTTGTTGTTATTATTATTATTTATTATTATTATTATTGGTATTATTGTTTATATATTATTATTATTATTATTATTGTTTATTATATTATTATTATTTATTATATTATTATTATTTTATAATTTTTTAATGCATTTTTCCCCCTTTTTCTCCCAATTTAGCGTAGCCAATCCGCTGCTGGGGACCCTGACGGCGCCTAAGGAGGGTGTATATTTGCCTGACATACACTCCCTCCGATGTGTGCACAGTCCTACCAATCCCTTCTTATTCACCCATACTTCAGTGGATTTGAGCGTGAGGTCGGCTTCGCGTAAGGAGAGCCATGCTCCGATCTCTGCACTCCCCCAATTTCTGTATGGGCACCCCGGGCAACCCCACCTCCTAGTTCGCTAGAGACCGCCCAGCCAACAGGGAGCAGAGCCGAGATTTGAACCTGGGAGCGCAGAATCTTGGCACTGGTGCGCTAGAGGATTATCAAGCTGCGCCACCTGGGCACCCAAACAATTTTATTTTTAATATACATATTTTTGTCCAATTTTGTATAATTACTAATGTAGCCAAGCAGTCACAAAAGCGTTTTACTGCCAGTTGTACTGTGTATGACTATGTATAAGACAAATAAACTCTCCCACCACACAGATCCTCTTTTGGCTGAATGGTCAAAAAAGTCCACAGTAACACTCCAAAAACCTTCTTAGAAAAGTAAAGAGAAACTCTGTAGTAATGGATAAAGATTTGAAATGAGCTGCCCAACAAGCTTGTGGACAAGTGTGCATATACTCATGTCCACAAAGTAATTGATAAAGTGCTTTTAGAGTGTTTGTTGTGTTAGGGAGACAGAACATGTCTTTATATAGTTTAACAAAAGCCTCCTTGACTGGCAAGGGCAGAATGAACCATGTGCACTGTTGATACGTGATGATGTGAGGTTTGTTTTGGGTGGACTGAGTAACTGAGTGAACTGTGTGCTGGTAAATGTAACAAGCTGCTACTGAGGTAAATTACCTTTTATTCAGAGAAGTTAACACTTCATGTAGCAAAACCACACACACACACACACACACACACACACAGCAGCACTCACACCAACATCTTTACACTTCATTTACTTTGAATGTTTTTTCTCTTTTAAACGTATCACTGATCTATCCAGATCTAAAGATTGGGATGTTGAGGTAATTTACTGGTAGCTGATTATTAATTGTACCATTTACAGGGCGCCATGAGACTGGCATGAATTACAAATAGCTTGTACAGTTCAGTGCAGCTCGAGCACAGAGAGATGATGTTAGATAAAGCATGGACTGATGCTGTTAGTCACTGAGGGACAGAAATATACAGACAGAGCGGTGAAGTTAACATGTGATGTGAGTTGATCACCAGTATGTACAGTCACTTTAGATACATGTTGGACCTCCCATTCCAAAAACCTTAAGAATTAATTAATTAATTAATTATTATTATTATTATTATTATTATTATTATTATTATTATTATTATTATTGTTATTATTGTTGTTGTTGTTGTAGTTATTATTGTTGTTGTTTTTCTCATTATTATTATTATTATTATTATTATTATTATCATTATTGTTGTTGTTGTAGTTATTATCGTTGTTGTTTTTCTCATTATTATTATTATTATTATTATTATTGTTGTTGTATTTATTATTATTATTATAACTGTTGTTGTTCTCATTATTATTGTTGTGTTATTGTTATTATAACTGTTGTTGTTGTTCTCATTATATTGTTGTTCTTCTTATTGTTGTTGTTGTTATTATTATTGTTGTTGTTATAATTGTTGTTATTAGTATTGTTTTTGTTGTTTTCATTATTATTGTTGTTCTGCTTATTGTTGTTGTTATAATTGTTGTTTTCATTATTATTGTTATTTTTATTATTATTGTTGTTGTTTTTATTATTATTGTTGTTGTTCTTGTTATTATTGTTGTTGTTATTCTTATTATAATTGTTGTTGTTCTTATTATAATTGTTGTTCTTGTTATTATTGTTGTTGTTATTGTTATTATAATTGTTGTTGTTCTTATTATAATTGTTGTTCTTGTTATTATTGTTGTTGTTATTGTTATTATAATTGTTGTTGTTCTTATTATAATTGTTGTTGTTCTTGTTATAATTGTTGTTGTTATTGTTATTATAATTGTTGTTCTTATTATAATTGTTGTTGTTCTTGTTATAATTGTTGTTTTTATTATTGTTGTTGTTGTTCATGTTATTATTGTTGTTGTTATTGTTATTATAATTGGTCTTATTATAATTGTTGTTCTTGTTATTATTGTTGTTGTTATTGTTATTATAATTGTTATTATTATTATTATAATTGTTGTTGTTCTTGTTATTATTGTTGTTGTTGTTCTCATTTTTATTGTTGTGGTTCTTCTTATTGTTGTTGTTGTTTTTATTATTGTTGTAACTACTAGTGAAATAGTAAGAAACAATCAATAAAAGGCATAGAATAATGAAACGCATCAATAAGTGGTAAAGATAAACGTATCAATGCAAATCAATATAATTTAAAATGTTTTTTTTATTATTTTTAATTTAGTAAATAAAATAAATATGTATTAGTTTTATTACTAAAATAAATTATTATTAATATTTATTATTATTATTAAAGAACCAATCAATACAAGTAAATTAATAAAATAATAAAACACATCAATAAGTGACAAAGATGTATAAATACAAATAATTATAATTTCAAAAATTATATATTTTTTTATTATTTATTGGTGAGGGTGCCTGATGTATATATTTTTAGTCACCTCATTTTATACCCCAGCAAAACTAAAAGACATGAATGATGCTTAAAAATTCCTAAAGACAGCGAAGCTAGGAGGACACAACATTCTAATATACTAGCTTACCACTGTAGAGCTATGTTTGAGCTTCCAAACTGGAGTCGCAGCAGTGCTGTCAGGAATAAATAAAGTTGTGAGCCAAGTTCTCTTCCAGTATAAGTCTGACATCTGAAAATCATCAGATATGTTCTTTTGACTAAATATGCACAGTTCATAAAGACCCCATAAATGGTTTTAAATAAATGGAATTATTTTCATTCAAAGCTTGATATGCTATTTAATAACCAGTATTTATTAAAGCAATTCATGTAGATTTAAAAAGCTCACAGTACAAAACATCCAGTATAAACTGGGTTAGATGTGTCTGTTGATTGTTAAACTGGTTGTTGGTGGTTTTCTGCCCTGATGAACTGAAGGTTTGGGCTTTTATCTCTGACCGTGTGTGGGGTGATTAGTTGGGTGTTTGAACCCTGTGAGCTACAACAGCAGCAGTGGTTTGACTGTGATAATGACCTGGAAGAGAAGAGCCAACAGTCATTTACACTCAGCTGGGCTTATCTGTGTGAGAGTGTGTGTTAGAACATTATAGTTCTCACATGAGTTACTAAAGCCTTTTTAAATAAACTACTTAATCTATTGATCTAACTGATCATAAGATCTTTGGTTATTTAAGGATTTCTTAACACAGCATTCTAAACAAAAAACTTCAATTATGGTTTTATTAATTAATACTATTAACTGTTTAGGAAAAAGTTAGAGGAGAGAGGGAGGAAGAACTGAGTCAAGGAAAAAAAGAAGGATGCTCAGAAGAAAGAAGAAAGGAAGGAAAGGAAAGAAAGCATTTTCCTTTCACAGCAAGAAGGTCCTGGGTTTGGTTCCCCTGCCAGGCGGGTGGGGTTCTATATGTGTGGAATTTGCATGTTCTTCCTGTGTTCATGTGGCTTTCTTTCCACAAGTCCAATGAATTGGACCCACCACAACCGTAACCAGGATAAAAAAGGTGGTAAAAAAAGACTGAATGAATGAAACAAGTAAAACAATAACAATACATTTTTTATTTAGGATAAAACAAAAAAAGTGGCTCGGTGGGCAGCACTGTCGCCTCACAGCGAGAAGGTCCTGGGTTCAATCCTCAGGTGGGGCAGTCTGGGTCCTTTCTGTGTGGAGACCCCCCCCACACACACACACACAGACACACACATGACCCTGATTGGATAAGTGGTTAAGAAAGTGAGTAAGTAAGAGATATTTTAATATTTAGGATAAAAGATTTTAAGGTCATACTGATACTTAAATGATTTATTTAAATGCTGGAGAGGAATGCATATAAAAAAAAACTCTTAAAGCTGGTTTATTTAAAAAGATCTCGACAAGAAATTAAGTTCTGGGCTGCTCAGGTGGCGCAGTGGTAAAAACACATGCTGGAATCAGAGCTGGGATCTCGTATACATCTCCCACATGAACAACGATTGGCCCGTTGTTCAGATATGGGTGGGATTAAGCCAGATAAGGACTCTCTTATAACTAATGCAATTACAACCTCTGCTGATTGATGGCGCCTTCACAGAGATGAGAAAAGAGTGCTCTCAGGGTGTGTCTCTCCATACACAGTGCTGAGCTGCACTGCACTCGTCAAAGTGTAGGTGATAAGATGCATACGGCATGCTGCCCACGTGTTGGAGGGGGCGTGGTTTAACTTCGTTCTCCTCAATCAGAGCAGTGATCGGCATTGGTGGAGAAGAAGCATGACGCAATCGGGCAATTAGACGCGCTAAAAGGGAGAAAAGGGGGAGAAAATGCATAAATAAAATATAAAAAGAAATTAAGTTCTAAACAAAATTCTGCATTAAAAGAAAAATTTATTTTATACATAATTTTGGACATGTATCAGATCACATTTTCTGAATCATTTTTTTATTATTATTTTAATGTTGCTGATGTGAAACTATTTTCTTCTGGAATTCGCACCTACATGTAGTTTATCTGACTTGTACAGAACTCATACATGCAGGCTGGATATTTTGACTACAGTACAATATAAATTGTCGTTTCACATGTTAGCTACAGTAACTATTGGCTCCTATTGTTCACGAGTCTGCAGCGACTCATTAGATGTTTCTCTGTGACTGTCCTAGCTGAGGACTGTGGTTGGTTGGTTCACATCGTACCATGCAGTGATCTGATAAGAGCATTCCTTCCCTTCAGTTTTGCTTTGGCTTCTCACGCAATAAGCTGCAGCATCTGACTGCCACTGCTGATTTGAAGTCAAACGTTTACATACACGTGTAAAAGCGACATGTACGACATGTAAACTTTTGACTTCAGATGTAATCTATGACCTATGAAAGCTGAGACAGACAGACAGACAGACAGACAGACAGACAGACAGACAGACAGACAGACAGATAGATGTGATAATTAGTCCATGTTCAATGTGGGGGTGCAAACGTGGGGCTGTCACACTACCTCTGGGGCGACTTGCTCATCCAGGTTGGTTCTATGTGATGGCAGAAAAGCACTACAGTCTTGTCTGGGTTCCAGGTAAAAGAGTAAAGAATTCTCAGCTCTGCTACCGGTTGGCTGGGCGGGGCCTGCAGGAGACAAAATTGGCCACTAGTCTGCTGGGTGGGAAAAGAGCAGACTAAAAAGGGGTGGGTGTTTGACACTGTGTAAGGACTTTGGTTAGTAGCCAGAGGTGCCTGTACAGAAGTGGAGGAATGTTGACTCTCCATGTGTGAGACTGGCCTCACACTCAAATCCACCAAAGTGGCGCACACACATCAGAAAAATATGCCCTCCTCAGACGCAACTGGGGTCCCCAGCAGGGAAGACTACACTTAATTGGGAGAAAAAAAGAGACAATGCATGAATAAAATAGCTAAAAAAAGAGTAAAGGGTGTAAGCATCTGCACCGTCAGAAAAGCCGAACCGATCAAGCCTAGCACAGCGGTTTCAAGAGAAAGTAGGTATAAATAAGGGACAAAATAAAAAAATAGAGAGGGTATATTCTGATAGCATCTCATCTGGCTGTTTGTTATGGACCAATGACTGCATGTTAGATAAAAGGCTAAGACAACCTGGCAAGCAAGGACCTGTTTACTTGTGTTATAACTCAGATTTTTAAAATAGAATAGCAGTCTGTTTCACTCTCTTACATGATGTATGTGTAAACAGACTAAATATAATAAGTTTGACAACATTAGGAAAGGGTTTCAATTTTTTATGGACAGTAAAAGAGGAAAAGGCAATTTCAGATGTAATTTCGAACAGTTATGTCAAAATTACATTCTGCGTCAGGCTGCCAAATAAATGTATTTTTTTTATCAAAAGCCCTGGTTACATTTTAAATTGGTGGTAATAAGCCACGCTAAGCTAAAGTGCATCAGCCGCCCTGGATTTTATTATTTATTCAACTACTGAATATGAACTCCACATATATTTTGTTTTTCATGCTGTAAATTGTTCATTCATTGTCTGTTTTACCACTGCTTTATCCTGATCAGGGTCGCGGTGGGTCTGATTAATTGGGCGAAAGGCAGGAAACATCCCAGACAGTCCAGTCGCCAGTCCATCACAGGGCTCACACAAACACATACACACAAACACACACATTCTAATTTAGAGCATTTTAGTAGTTCCAATTAACATGAGTGTGTGTCTTTGGACTTGTGGGAGGAAATCAGAGTGCCCAGAGGAAACCCACGTGGACAGAAGGAGAACATGCAGACTCCAAACAGAAAGAAGCCCATATAAAACTGAATAAGTCAGGGTGTTGTGGCTTAGTGTTTAACGTACTGAACAATCTGATGAACAGTAGGTTAAGTCCCACCAATGCCAACTAGCTACTGTTAGGCCTCAGTGCTATTGTGTATATATGCATTATGTTATATATATACACTGATCAGCCATAACATTAAAACCACCTCCTTCTTTCTACACTCACTGTCCATTTTACCATATAGAAGCACTTTGTAGTTTTACAATTACTGACTGTAGTCCATCTGTTTCTCTGCATGCTTGTTAGCTCCCTTCACCCTGTTTTTCAATGGTCAGGACTCTTCCAGGACCACCACAGAGCAGGTATTACTTGGGTGGTGGGTAATTCTCAGCACTGCAGTCACACTGACATGGTGGTGGTGTGTTAGTGTGTGTTGTGCAGGTATGAGTGGATCAGACACAGCAGCACTGCTGGAGTTTTTAAATACCGTGTCCACTCACTGTCCACTCTATTAGACACTCCTACCTAGTTGGTTCACCTTGTAGATGTAAAGTCAGAGACGATCGCTCATCTATTGCTGCTGTTTGAGATGGTCATCCTCTAGACCTTCATCAGTGCTCACAGGACGCTGCCCACGGGGCGCTGTTGGCTGGATGTTTTTGGTTGGGGGACTATTCTCAGTCCAGCAGTGACAGTGAGGTGTTTTTAAAAAACTTTATCAGCACTGCTGTGTCTTATCCACTCATACCAGCAAAATACACACTAACACACCACCACCATGTCAGTGTCACTGCAGTGCTGAAAATGATCCACCACCCAAATAATACCTACTCTGTGGTGGCCCTGTGGGGGTCCTGACCATTGAGGAACAGCATGAAAGGGGGCTAACAAAGCATGCAGAGGAACAGATGGACTACAGTCAGTAATTGTAAAACTACAAAGTGCTTCTATATGATAAGTGAAGCTGATAAAATGGACAGTGAGTGTAGAAACAAGGAGGTGGTTTTAATGTTATGGCTGGACGGTGTACATGTTGTTTTATAACTTGTTTATAACTTTTGACTTTAGCCATATATGCTTCCACTCTGAGGTGAATAGAGTTACTCCAGTATAAGTAATAATCTAAATAAGTGACAACTTTATTGACAGATGAGCCAGGGGCTCAGGGCCTGCACCAGTGCATTAATGCACATCAATAATAAGCTTAAAGTATTGAAATGTCATGAGGACAATTTAAGAACCCTTGATTCACCTACCTGCAGGGAGTAAATGAGGTCTTACTCATGCATCTTGCTGCAGCATAAACTCAGTCTCGTTTCAGTGAACCATTATGACATTGGCGCCAGCACGCCTCTGCACAACTGCAAACAGGAACGTAAAAGTGTTTTCTAAAAACGAAAACAAGCTAGAATGAACAGGCCAGTGGAGGGTACGATAACATCGGTGGAATGAATGTGGCTGCTTGTGTGTCGCCGTTTCCTCGGGACTGATTTCGTTTTCATTACCGATAGGCCTTGTTCGCTGCATATTTGTCGTACTGATTTCATGTTGTAAACAGGACATATTAGACTAATGAAACTACATACAAATATTTTGCCTTAATGTGTTGCATTTGTGAATAGAAAAACAAGCCCTTTAGGTTTTTTAATCAAGCAGGTCCTTCATTTTTCCTGATTTGCAAATTGAACATTTTATATCACTCAGTACTAGAGAATAGAAATCTCACTTGTCTTGAACTTCACCATTAGGACCAAGAAGTCCTTAAAGTTTGCTCAAGAACACTGTCATAATTTAAGGACAGCAAAATATAAAATGAATAAATAAATAAATAAATAAAAATATCTGGGACAACTTAATGCTTTATGTCTCCTTTACACCATTAAAGTAAACCACCGTTCTACATACACCAATCAGCCATAACATTAAAACCACCTCCTGGTTTCTACACACATTGTCCATTTTATCAGCTCCACTTACCATATAGAAGCACTTTGTAGATCTACAATTACTGACTGTAGTCCATCTGTTTCTCTGCATGCTTTGTTAGCCCCCTTTCATGCTGTTCCTCAATGATCAGGACCCCCACAGGACCACCACAGAGCAGGTATTATTTGGGTGGTGGATTATTCTCAGCACTGCAGTGACACTGACATGGTGGTGGTGTGTTAGTGTGTGTTGTGCTGGTATGAGTGGATCAGACACAGCAGCGCTGTCCAGCTCACTGTCACTGCTGGACTGAGAATAGTCCACCAACCAAAAATATCCAGCCAACAGTGCCCCGTGGGCAGCATCATGTGACCACTAATGAAGATTTAGAAGATGACCAACTCAAACAGCAGCAATAAATGAGCGATCGTCTCTGACTTTACATCTACAAGGTGGACCAACTAGGTAGGAGTGTCTAATAGAGTGAACAGTGAGTGGACACGGTATTTAAAAACACCAGCAGCGCTGCTGTGTCTGATCCACTCATACCAGCACAACACACACTAACACACCACCACCATGTCAGTGTCACTGCAGTGCTGAGAAAATCCACCACCTAAATAATACCTGCTTTGTAGTGGTCCTGTGGGGGTCCTGACCATTGAAGAACAGGGTGAAAGCAGGTTAAAAAAGTAATTGTAGAACTACAAAGTGCTTCTATATGGTAAGTGGACTGATAAAATGGACAGTGAGTGTAGAAACAAGGAGGTGGTTTTAATGTTATGGCTGATCAGTGTATGATGTTTAGCAACAACTCATATAAGAAAATATGTACCAGCCTTATGTTCAATATTTTTGGACTCTTGTTTTTTGGACCATGCTTATGAACAGTTTAAAGCAGTTACCAGTTATAATGAACGAATTGCCCATTCACAAACACTAAAAATACCCTCAATGTCACTGCCACAGCAGGTGGTGCCACACAGCTCAAGGGTCTGAGCTTTAATCATAAGCCTTATTTATTTTTGGTCCTTTATTTTGTGTTCACATAGATTTCTTTGAGTTGGATGGAATGAAGTCTTCTCTCAGTCATTGTACACATTGTTTCTGGGATAACCTAGGATTTACCTTGTCCCAGATCTAAATAAAATCTGGAGAATATCTATAGTTCATGACCAGAAGATTGTAGAGAGTGTGGCAGTTATGCCCATTATGCCAAAAGAATTCACCCACCCATCCATATACGCACATTTCCTTGGACGACTATGGATTACTAGCTTTTGTAACCTTTTGGTTTCAAGTTGCAAGTTGGTTTCAGTAATGGCCACATCCAAGCATCATAATTAGTGTGACAGATTCCCATGATCCCTTTATCGCTACATTTCATCTCATGTTTTTCCTCATTTTTGTTTCATTGCTGTATTAAAACAAGACGATACAATCTCACCAAAGTCATTCTTCTACCCGCATCTTGTGGGACGTGAGTGATGTAACCACCACTGATGCACTCGGTCTAAGAATTGGCCGCCGATAATGGCGGTACTTGGATTAGTCAGCATTCATTAAAGAGTGGGACACCTAGAGCTACAGGCTCACAATGAGATTAAGTGTTAGTGAGACGTTTATCACTCCGGCTAATTGAGCCTTTATCAGTGAGACACTAATTGACTTAGGTCTTTTCGTTGACTACGTGCGTCCCCGCCTGTTTAAATCGCTCGAGGGCATTCACCTCACTTTATGAGGGCGCCCGTCAGCAGAGGGTACAGGGTGAAGTAACGATGTGGCAGGAACAAAGCTAGAGTTTCACAGTAATGGAAAATATGATATGTGTTCTGTGCTTCCATGCCACATATTTCAGTAAAGCTCAGATCTAAAAGGCATTCTGTCTTGAAAAAGTATTCAGACCCTGAACGTTTTCTTTCTTTTTCTATTTTTCATCCATATTTTAAATATAAAGCTTAATATAAAGCAGTTTCCACTGTGTTAAAACAGGCTAAAAATGGTTTCTTCCAGCAGTCTGGCCAAGCACTTTACAGATACAGTTATATGTGAGTGAGCAAGGAAACATTCATTTATTTTCTTATCTGCTTATCCAATTAGGGTTGCGGGGGAGGGGGTGCTGGAGTCCAGTAAGTCCATCGCAGGGCAGACACACACACCCCTGTTCACTTATAGGGCAATTCAGTGTCTCCAATTCACAGTGATACAATAACAAAAATATATTTGGGACGGGACTGTAGGATGCCAGTTATTTTCTTTGGTCGTAAGTAAGAAACGGTGGTTTTAAAATTTGGAGCTAATCATGGACGGCTCCAAACATCTTTGTCTTTTGTATCAATATTTTTTATGGCATCAAATTTCCACCATTATGTCCATTATGTGTGCATTCACAGGTCTGTCATTAAAAAATCTTATTGTCTAATCTGACACTGTCATATAATAGCAGGTACTATATTCTTGAATCATGTCTAATAAGTAATGATCACTAAAATCCTACAGTATAGACCTGGCTTTAAATGTGTGCAACACATTACATTAAAAGAGAAGGAGGGGGGTTGAAAGGCCTCCTAACAAAGTGACATTCTTTGACTCTCCACCACCATAGTCAAAACACCAATTATGGGGGGATGCGTCTCCATCCTTCCTTCACAAGCTGGAGGACATACTATAGCTGTTCTGGCAGCTACAGTGTATCACAAAAGTGAGTACACCCCTCACATTTCTGCAAATATTTTATTATATCTTTTCATGGGACAACACTATAGACATGAAACTTGGATGTAACTTAGAGTAGTCAGTGTACAACTTGTATAGCAGTGTAGATTTACTGTCTTCTGAAAATAACTCAACACACAGCCATTAATGTCTAAATGGCTGGCAACATAAGTGAGTACACCCCACAGTGAACATGTCCAAATTGTGCCCAAAGTGTCAATATTTTGTGTGACCACCATTATTATCCAGCACTTCCTTAACCCTCCTGGGCATGGAATTCACCAGAGCTGCACAGGTGCTACTGGAATCCTCTTCCACTCCTCCATGATGACATCACGGAGCTGGTGGATGTTAGACACCTTGAACTCCTCCACCTTCCACTTGAGGATGCGCCACAGGTGCTCAATTGGGTTTAGTCCATCACCTTTACCTTCAGCTTCCTCAGCAAGGCAGTTGTCATCTTGGAGGTTGTGTTTGGGGTCGTTATCCTGTTGGAAAACTGCCATGAGGCCCAGTTTTCGAAGGGAGGGGATCATGCTCTGTTTCAGAATGTCACAGTACATGTTGGAATTCATGTTTCCCTCAATGAACTGCAGCTCCCCAGTGCCAGCAACACTCATGCAGCCCAAGACCATGATGCTACCACCACCATGCTTGACTGTAGGCAAGATACAGTTGTCTTGGTACTTCTCACCAGGGCGCCGCCACACATGCTGGACACCATCTGAGCCAAACAAGTTTATCTTGGTCTCGTCAGACCACAGGGCATTCCAGTAATCCATGTTCTTGGACTGCTTGTCTTCAGCAAACTGTTTGCTGGCTTTCTTGTGCGTCAGCTTCCTTCTGGGATGACGACCATGCAGACCGAGTTGATGCAGTGTGCGGCGTATGGTCTGAGCACTGACAGGCTGACCTCCCACGTCTTCAACCTCTGCAGCAATGCTGGCAGCACTCATGTGTCTATTTTTTAAAGCCAACCTCTGGATATGACGCCGAACACGTGGACTCAACTTCTTTGGTCGACCCTGGCGAAGCCTGTTCCGAGTGGAACCTGTCCTGGAAAACCGCTGTATGACCTTGGCCACCATGCTGTAGCTCAGTTTCAGGGTGTTAGCAATCTTCTTATAGCCCAGGCCATCTTTGTGGAGAGCAACAATTCTATTTCTCACATCCTCAGAGAGTTCTTTGCCATGAGGTGCCATGTTGAATATCCAGTGGCCAGTATGAGAGAATTGTACCCAAAACACCAAATTTAACAGCCCTGCTCCCCATTTACACCTGGGAACTTGACACATGACACCAGGGAGGGACAACGACACATTTGGGCACAATTTGGACATGTTCACTGTGGGGTGTACTCACTTATGTTGCCAGCTATTTAGACATTAATGGCTGTGTGTTGAGTTATTTTCAGAAGACAGTAAATCTACACTGCTATACAAGCTGTACACTGACTACTCTAAGTTATATCCAAGTTTCATGTCTATAGTGTTGTCCCATGAAAAGATATAATAAAATATTTGCAGAAATGTGAGGGGTGTACTCACTTTTGTGATACACTGTACATTAACAGAAAGCTTTATGTTTTATATTTTCCTTTAATTTGTCACATGTAGGTTAATCTCTGAAGGAATAATATGATTGTTGATACACTGTGATACACTGTGTTGATGACTGATCGCCCCCCCTTTTTTGCCTAACAAGGCAGATTGCTTTTGCCCTTTCTGCCCTTTCATCCATCTTCTGTATATCTTACAGATCCAGTCTAAATTTAAGTACCCTTGATAAAACTGGCCTTTGTTTTGTTTTTTTAAAGTACACTATGTTTTTGGTGCGTGTTCCATCACTAATTTATGTTTACATTGCTGGTCATTTCCTATTCCTGTCTTCTGTCTCATGCTGTAATTCACTCAGGAGGAGGTGTTTTTTGTGAGTCGGATGTCTCTTGAGAACCTGCCGGGACTTGCCTGCTATGTTTGAAGATAAAAACAGAATAACTGGGTAGTATGTTTAAAGGTAAATCGCAAAAGAACATGTAAACATCAACTGATACGATTTTAGATTAGGACATTCCAGTAATACCCCCCAGCATCAGTTTATGTATTGTTTCTGAAGTATATTATTTTCTTTAATGCAGTATACTATATACTTATACCATGGCCCCTCGGAAATTCTTGTTTCTCATTGGCTGACGGCTGTGCATTCATTTATTATGATGGGAGGACAGTAAATCCAGCCAGACAAAACATCAGCCATCAGCCAATTGGAGACCTACAGGTGTATTAAAATGTTTGGACTCACCTGGACAAGTAACATCATTTGGTAATATATTTAAAAACTAAATAACATGGTAATTGTTATGTAATCATTGGGACACCCCCAGTTAAGTCTAAAATAGTCACTGGGAATGGTTAATTAATAATAAATTGTGAAGCATTATTGCCTATAAAGCAGATTCTCTAAACCTTGTGCTAATACTCAATAACTATGTGCTTCAGTAAGCATCTAAGGATGTTAAATGAAGGGTACTGATTCAAAAACATTGATGCAAATGTGGTTAGGCGAACCTGTGGAAGTCAAGGCAATATTACGAGACCAGAAAAGCTCTTAGAAAGAAGATATTTTCCTTACCAACCTTAAACCTTTGTTGTAAATTTATGATCTTCTGGAACTGACGCTTGCAACACAATCCCTAACAGTGGGAGGGAACATGACCATTGTAACATTGGCATTGTTCATTCATTTATTGTCTGTTTTACTATCACTTTTTCCCGGTTAGGGTTGCGGTGGGTGCAATTCACTGGGCGAAAGCTAGGATACACCCTGGACAGGTCACCAGTCCATTACGGTGCAACTGGGATTGTAGTAAAATGTAATTCTCAAAAAGGTGATGCAGTTATAATTGGGTATAAACGGATCATCCAGGAAAGGACAGTTACTTATAATCACAGATAAACTAAGAGCAAAAAATCTATTTAATATCAGACTATTTACTGCTCATATGCGAGCCAGAAAAATAAGGTGGAACCCTTGTATATCTTATGCACGTCCTGATATTGCAGAGTGAGATGTGGCCCTGGGTCAACAGGGGAGGTGCTTAAATTGAAATTGTTCAACCAATCACAAACTAGCTGCTATGACATCACCACATTTGCCTGCCGGCCTTTCAAACTAGCTCCTATGACATCACCACATTTGCCGGGCCTTTCTATTTTTTTTTTTTTAACCTCAACCAGAGAAGCTCCGTGCCACGCACTGAATCCCCTGCAGAAGGTAAGATATTTCTTTTAGAAGTTCCTTGTTATACATGCTTTTAACATGTAGTAGTACTGGTTTTGCTTACACAGAATAATATTTTAGATATTGTAGCCTTGGCTTGGCTAATCTCTCATAGCTTTTGCTATGCTAGCTAGTTAAGCTAGCTGGCTAACATAATGGTAAATCAGAGAAATCTATTTAATGCTTTCACACTGTTAAAATGTTGCTTGGAACAATGATTTCCAACAGTCTTTTAAATACTGAAAGTAACACAGTTGCTGGATCTTTTAGCTTGCATACCCATTACCTAGCTAGATAGCTAGCATAGATAGCCGACCTATGCAGTTTTAGGAAAATCATGCCTAAAATTTACTTAAAGACATCATATAGGATCGCTGTGTTAACCCAGAAGCAGTCCATTTTATATTAACTTAGCAGCAAAGTTCTGGAACTGACAGTTTAGCTTTAATGACACAGAAGCTATATTAGCATATTATGCAGTCCCAGGAACATCATCTATGTGGTCTCATCTATGTGGTCCCAGAAATATCATTTATGTGGTCTCATCTATGTGGTCCCAGGAACATCATCTATGTGGTCTCATCTATGTGGTCCCAGGAACATCATCTATGTGGTCTCATCTATGTGGTCCAAGGAACATCATCACCACATAGATGATGTTCCTGGAACCACATAGATGATGTTCCTGGGACCACATAGATGAGACCACATAGATGATGTTCCTGGGACCACATAGATGATGTTCCTGGGACCACATAGATGATGTTCCTGGGACCACATAAATGATGTTCCTGGGACCACATAGATGAGACCACGTAGATGATGTTCCTGGGACCACATAGATGATGTTCCTGGGACCACATAGATGATGTTCCTGGAACCACATAGATGATGTTCCTGGGACAACATAGATGAGACCACATAGTTGATGTTCCGGGGACCACATAGATGATGTTCCTGGGACCACATAGATGATGTTCCTGGGACCACATAGATGAGACCACATAGATGATGTTCCTGGGACCACATAAATGATGTTCCTGGGACCACATAGATGATGTTCCTAGAACCACATAGATGATGTTCCTGGGAGCACATAGATGATGTTCCTGGGACCACATAGATGATGTTCCTGGAACCACATAGATTATGTTCTTGGGACCACATAGATGAGACCACATAGATGATGTTCCTGGGACCACATAGATGATGTTCCTGGGACCACATAGATGATGTTCCTAGGACCACATAGATGATGTTTTTGGGACCACATAGATGATGTTCCTGGAACCACATAGATGATGTTCCTAGGACCACATAGATAAGACCACATAGATGATGTTCCTGGGACCACATAGATGATGTTCCTGGGACCACATAGATGAGACCACATAGATGATGTTCCTGGGACCACATAGATGATGTTCCTAAGACCACATACTGTAGATGAGACCACATAGATTATGTTCCTGGGACCACATAGATGAGACCACATAGATGATGTTCCTGGGACCACATAGATGATGGTCCTGGGACCACATAGATGATGTTCCTGGGACCACATAGATGAGACCACATAGATGATGTTCCGGGAACCACATAGATGATGTTCCTGGCACCATGATGTCATAGCAGCTAGTCTGTGATTGGTTGAACAATTTCAATTTAAGCACCTCCCCTGTTGACCCAGGGCCACATCTCACTCTGCAATATCAGGACGTGCTATATCGCACATTGTATATGCTTGCACAAACATGAATAATAAAAGTATAACCTTGCCAGCTGTTAAGAGGGTAGTGAATCTATTATGCTTTGGGCTTGTGTGGCAGCCAGTGGCACAGGAAACATTGCCAGAGTAGATACAATAATGGAGTAAATACAAGGAATCTTCAAAAAGTTTCCGCACTTTTATATTTTGGTTGGAAACGGTGAGGGTGGGAGGAGTAGTAGTTGGCCATGTCTGAGAGAATGAAAGATGCTTATAGTCTGGATTTAGCGGCATCTGATTTCCACCTTCTTAGACGCTCAAAGAAGCTTTAATGGGAAGAAGATTTTCATGTGATGATGATGTGAAAGCAGCAATGCATCAGTGGCTACACGCTCAACCCAAAACATTTTTGATGATGGCATTAAAATGGTACGATGCTGGTGATGGTGATTATGTAGAGAAATTATGTCATTTTTAAAAAAATTCTTAATACATAGAGTTTAAAAAAGTGCGGAAACTTTTTGAAGAACCCTCGTATCTGCAGGTGTGGGTCTTCCTTCTACAACAGTAGTCCAACAATAATCCAAAATATTTCTCAAATTCCACCATTACCTCTTTCAAGATAAACTAAAGTGTTTGGAATGTCTCTTAACCTGAACATCACTACAAATCTCTCGGTAGATCTTAAGTATGCCGCGCATGCAAGACGGTTCAAGAATTTCTCAGAACTAGTAGTGTTTAAAATGAAATGTGGGTGGAATTTCATAAAACGAGTCAAAAAAGACTTAAAGCTGTCAAAAGCCTTTGTGATGGTGATATTGACCAAAGGATGTGATCATTGACAATGACAATTGAAACTTCTGTTACTATTTTTATGTATATTTTTTAAGTTTGTCAAAGTTATTTTTAAAATGAGAACAACTATTCATTATTCAACATCAACTATCAATTCATTCATCCTGACCTGGGTCCTGACAGGCACTCGATCAGCTGTACCACTGCAGTACAGTAAAAATACCATTCTTTAGTCAAATGTATTATTTGCTTTCGTATTACAGTTTTTCTGCAAGTGGAAAGTTAATGGAACCATTAATCTTCCCCAGACAGCCACATTAAGTTCTATTTCTACACCTCAAGCTCCAACTCCAACTCAAGATGCATGTCTAAAATTTGCACATAAGCATCCAGAAAAATGAAAAAATTAAATAATTAGTCGGATGAAATTATAACTCTTTGGCATTAAGTCAGCTCATGTCGTTTTGGAAAAAAATAAAAAGGTTAAGCGTTTCATCTCAAAAAGACAATCCTTGACGGTTAAGTATGCAGTTGGGGAAAATCATGAGATATTGCTGCTAAAGTGCAAATAATACTGGGACATTCACTTTGAATGGAACTAATTTAATGGAAAGAGCATTAGGTTTCATAAAATTAGCAAATTATAAAATAAATAAGTAGACATATTACTGGTCCAACACATTAACCCCAAATACAAAAGTTTGGTTGGAACTAATCTAATAGAAGAGCATTAGGTGTCATGAAATTGGCAAATTGGTAAATGGATTAGTAAACATATTACTGGTCCAACACATTAACTCACATTAACTAAAATACAAAAGTGGATGTGTCACATGTCCTCATACTTTTGGCTATATAGTGTACTTTCAGCATGTACTGAATGGAAACCTTTAAAAACATGTCCATTTTTAGGCCATATAAAGTACTTTCAGTATTTAGTATATGGAAGTCACTAAAAGCCTGTCCATCCCCTCCTGTAACTTATACGCATTCCTTAGAACCAGTAAGAACGTGTCTACCTGCTACTCCCTCCTCCTAAAATACACCAGTCCATCTCCTCTGTCCTACAGATGCTAAAAATGTCTTTGATGAATGATGTTCTGTCTCTGAGAGGTAAAACCAAACTGCTCTGTTCCTGAAGTGATGTTATAACTCAGCTGGGGTTGCTTAACCTTCACACAGACACACATCAGGCACCCATCAGCCACCACCTTGACTGGACCTGTCTGGTGACTTGGACATTTTTTAAATGTAGTTTTTTCAGGTTGATGATTGACGGTGATTCATGTACGGTGTCGTTAGATGTGTGGTACAGGAATGTGTGCTATTTTTGTTCACAAACTCAAACAAACAATGCAAATGTGTAACCAAAGATAGATCTGTGAAAATTTTACCCTCCGACTTTCTCAAACTGGCATGATTTTAACTTGTCCATCTGTAGATTAGGTATAGTGTTTCATAATCCATTTTAAATTACTTTGAATTTCAATTTTAGAAAAGTTGGGACAGGATTTTAAAATAAAAGAAAAAAGGGGTTGGTTAATGCACTTACATCTGTATTTAAATGATCTTAAGCAAAAACAAATACTGTTTTACTTACTAACCTTAAACCTTTGTTGTAAATTTATAATCTTATGTAACTGATGCTTGCAACAAATTCTCAAAAAGTGGGAACATGGGCATTGTAACACTGGGATTGGGACATTGGGACAACGGGGATTGTTGGGACAACTGGGATTGCTGTAAAATGTTATTATCAAAAAGGTGATGCAGTTATAACTGGGTATAAATGGAGCGGCCAATTCCTTATAAGCACAAATAAACTAAGACCACATAAGCATTGTCTTAATTTCCCCATACAAACATGTCCAAACATGTACATAGGACCACACTACACATAATGTATTCCTCCACCACTCGTGTCATCAGAAACCAGGAGTCGCTGTTGCAGCAGGAGGAAAGTGACTCCCAGTCCAACCCTTCCTCTCTCAGTCTAAAGTCAGGTTTCACGTTGACGAGTGCAAGTGTGTAAATTTATTAAGTTCTGCATTTTTGTGTATTTATTCATACACAAATGTAATATGTGATCAGGTTTGTTTGGTATATGATGTGTCCTTAATTCCAATGATGTTTGATTAAAAATGCAATGCATATCCAGAAAGCCATGATGTTATATCAGAAATGTTAAAATGCAGTGTTAAAAAACCTACATATTTGAAAAAAGTCTTCATATTTGAAGATTAGACTTTTCAAAGTGCCCTAGTGAAGCTGAGGACAGAAAATAATAGAAAATATTAAATAAATTTTTATTTCCTACATAAATTTCCTACAAATGAACAAATCAGAAACAAAGTACTGCGGCATCAGTAAATTATTTTCTGCAGCAGAGAGGGAGATATTTATGCCGTGTTTTGGTAGAGCCTGAATGGACATGAATCTATAAAACACTTTAAGATCTAATCTGATGTATGTAATGTAGTTTAATGTGTTTTTTTAGCACCATGCCTGCACATCTTGTTCTCATCTCTGCAACATTGATGGTCATCAAATCGCCTTTAGACCCACTGAACTTAACCTTCCACTGCTCCTGTACAGAAACTTTCCTGGTCTTGATGCCATTGCTGAAACTGGCAGATCAAATCCTGCTCACCAACGCTGTGTGAGTGAGAACTTCCAGATCACAGCTGACTGAGACCATGAGTTCCACTAATTTGTTATGAAAGGGTAAAGATTGTATAAAACAGCGGCACAGAAATGAATTTACATTGCTGCCTGTGGGGTTATTTATTTATATTTATTGACGTAAGTGTATATATACAGTATATACAGTGTATCACAAAAGTGAGTACACCCCTCACATTTCTGCAGATATTGAAGTATATCTTTTCATGGGACAACACTGACAAAATGACACTTTGACACAATGAAAAGTAGTCTGTGTGCAGCTTATATAACAGTGTAAATTTATTCTTCCCTCAAAATAACTCAATATACAGCCATTAATGTCTAAACCACCGGCAACAAAAGTGAGTACACCCCTTAGTGAAAGTTCCTGAAGTGTCAATATTTTGTGTGGCCACCATTATTTCCCAGAACTGCCTTAACTCTCCTGGGCATGGAGTTTACCAGAGCTTCATATGTTGCCACTGGAATGCTTTTCCACTCCTCCATGACGACATCACGGAGCTGGCGGATATTCGAGACTTTGCGCTCCTCCACCTTCCGCTTGAGGATGCCCCAAAGATGTTCTATTGGGTTTAGGTCTGGAGACATGCTTGGCCAGTCCATCACCTTTACCCTCAGCCTCTTCAATAAAGCAGTGGTTGTCTTAGAGGTGTGTTTGGGGTCATTATCATGCTGGAACACTGCCCTGCGACCCAGTTTCCGGAGGGAGGGGATCATGCTCTGCTTCAGTATTTCACAGTACATATTGGAGTTCATGTGTCCCTCAATGAAATGTAACTCCCCAACACCTGCTGCACCCATGCAGCCCCAGACCATGGCATTCCCACCACCATGCTTGACTGTAGGCATGACACACTTATCTTTGTACTCCTCACCTGATTGCCGCCACACATGCTTGAGACCATCTGAACCAAACAAATTAATCTTGGTCTCATCAGACCATAGGACATGGTTCCAGTAATCCATGTCCTTTGTTGACATGTCTTCAGCAAACTGTTTGCGGGCTTTCTTGTGTAGAGACTTCAGAAGAGGCTTCCTTCTGGGGTGACAGCAATGCAGACCAATTTGATGTAGTGTGCGGCGTATGGTCTGAGCACTGACAGGCTGACCCCCCACCTTTTCAATCTCTGCAGCAATGCTGACAGCACTCCTGCGCCTATCTTTTAAAGACAGCAGCTGGATGTGACGCTGAGCACGTGCACTCAGCTTCTTTGGACGACCAACGCGAGGTCTGTTCTGAGTGGACCCTGCTCTTTTAAAACGCTGGATGATCTTGGCCACTGTGCTGCAGCTCAGTTTCAGGGTGTTGGCAATCTTCTTGTAGCCTTGGCCATCTTCATGTAGCGCAACAATTCGTCTTTTAAGATCCTCAGAGAGTTCTTTGCCATGAGGTGCCATGTTGGAACTTTCAGTGACCAGTATGAGAGAGTGTGAGAGCTGTACTACTAAATTGAACACACCTGCTCCCTATGCACACCTGAGACCTAGTAACACTAACAAATCACATGACATTTTGGAGGGAAAATGACAAGCAGTGCTCAATTTGGACATTTAGGGATGTAGTCTCTTAGGGGTGTACTCACTTTTGTTGCCGGTGGTTTAGACATTAATGGCTGTATATTGAGTTATTTTGAGGGAAGAATAAATTTACACTTTTATATAAGCTGCACACAGACTACTTTTCATTGTGTCAAAGTGTCATTCTGTCAGTGTTGTCCCATGAAAAGATATACTTAAATATCTGCAGAAATGTGAGGGGTGTACTCACTTTTGTGATACACTGTATATTCCTCTAGTTGGAGGGATTTAACTTGAAGGACATACCTGCATTTAATTCAGTCCCCATATTGCTTTTAGGAATGTATCCTCTACAGCAGCATCGGAACCCTTGGGTGATTCACGAGCCAAAAAATAAGTCACAGAGTAAAATAATAATCATTAAAGAAAGAAATTTTAATGCCACTCAGGTGGTACAGCGGTAAAATATGCTAGCACACCAGAGCTGGGTTTTCGAAAACATTGTATCGAAACTCAGCTCTGCCACCCGGCTGCGCTGGGCGGCTGCATGAACGATTGGCTGTTGTTTATAGGGTTAGGGGCAAGCCGGATCGTGGGTCCTCATAACTGGTGCAATTACGACCCCGGCTGATTGATGGTGCTTGCACAGGGCTGAGAAATAATGTTGATTAGGGTGTGGCTCTCCGTGCACAGTGCTGATCGGTATATATGAACTCGCAGTCTGTACTGAGCATGTGTCAGAGGGGGGGGGTGTCAGTTGAGAAGCGTCCTCAGTCAGCAGTGGAGGGTTGAATCAGTGGAGGATGCAATCAGGGTAATTGGACACGACTAGAAATGGCACATAAACAGGAAATAAACTTGTATACAAACGCCCCTTTGTGGAGGCTTTACGTTACACCTTGTAAACCACAGTGGGACCAGATTGCCACAATTTTTATTTATTAATTATATTTTATTTTGTTTCATTTCAATGCATTGTTTGTGGTGCCTGGGTCAGGTAAAAATCATGGACAAAATGTGGGTCACTTGAAAAAGAGTCTGAAAAACCCTGCTCTACAGTGTCTAGTGTTTTAGATAAAGGGTTTTCTAATGCCATACATAGAGGAAATATAGTGGTGGTAGCATCATGCTTTGGAGTGCTTTTCAGAAGAAGAATTAAGTGATGGATGAATACAGGAACATGCTGGAAGGGCACACACAAACTTACACTAAGGCTTAAGTTCACTTTTTAGTGTGACAGTGGCCCGAAGCATACAGCCAAGACAACACTAGAGCAGCTAAGTAGCAAGTCATTGAATGTCCTTGAGTGATCCAGCCAAAGTCCGTATGTAAAGCCAATCAAACATCTGTGGAGAGACCTGAAGATGGCAGTTCCAGGTGTGCAGAGCTTGTAGAGACCTATCCAAAAAGGCTTGGAACTGTTATTTTAGATACAGGCAGTGATAGCTCAGTGGTTAAGGTACTGGACTAGTAATCAGAAGATTGCCGGTTCAAGCCCCACCATCGCCAAGTTGCCACTGTTGGGCCACTGAGCAAGCCCATTAACCCTCAATTGCTCAAAATTGTGTTCAGTTATAGCTGTAAGTATGAATTGTCCATAAAAAGATATATGATATCAGCTGTATTCAGATCATGTGACAATGGGTTAAGTCACCCTAGAACAGGGGTGTCAAACTCACGGCCCGCGGCCCAGATCCGGCCCGGCACGTCATTTCATGTGGCCCGCGAGAGCTTAAACGACTGTACGATAGTTGTGATGGTTTGAGTCGTTACAGAGACGCACTTATAATTTAATGGGAGTCCTGCACCTGTAAACGGCAACCGGTGACATCGTAGTCATGGCAACTAACTTTGACCTTCGCTGAGAAGCCATGTGACTTTTACGGCAAAAGAACGCGGGTAGTAATGTAAACAATAATAATAAATATAAATAATTATCTTGCAGTATAATACCAAAGCATCGTCTGTAAGTAGTGGCGTTTATATTCTCAGTTGTTTGTAAATGTTTAGTGAGTATATCACAGCGTTTTAGTTACAAATTTACCGTAATTAAATACAATTGTTACCGTTACTATAGCAATTAGTATCTTTACACAAAATGCTAACTCGTTAGCGCTATTTTACGTTTGGTTAAATCTCATATTGTACCAGATGCAACACTTGACTACAGCTGTGTGCTTGTACTGTATTAAGTTCTTTATTGTTTGTATTTTTACTTCATTCTGGTGCACACAGTGTATCACACAGCTGGGAAGCAAATAAACCGACTGTATTCTGAAGAGAGCTGTCTGTCTGTCTAGCTGAGCAAGGGGGATAAACTATTAGTGAGGGCAGAACAATTGTCTTAAAATACACTGTAAAATCCTACATTAACTGCATCTCTCAAAATGCATGCTGATTTTGTGACCTGCAAAGTGACACATCCCGCCAGTAGATGATGTTAAGAAATATTTACACATAATCCCAAAATGTACAAGAAGATAAGTAAGAAAATTAAGCAGAAGGATTTAATGAAAATGAAAACAAGTTTGTGCTTCAGGAAGAGAAAACGGTGCGTCTCTTGTGTTATGAGGCCGTGTCTGTGGTAAAGGAGGACAATATAAATGCAGAATTTAGCCTCCAAGAAAAACAACAGACTGGAATCACAGCAGAATACGTTACAATCGGCCCTTTGAGGGCCACAATAATGCCGATGTGGCCCTCGGTGAAAATGAGTTTGACACCCCTGCCCTAGAAGAACAGATTGCTCACTCATTAGCTAAACCTGCTGTTTCCTGTGCTTCTAAAACATGCCGACTTTACTTGATACCCTTTGATTCCTGGCTCGTCTGAGCCCTTGAGTAATGCAGTTAATCCTCTCGGCTCCAGTGGCATTGAAAAATGACAAAAGGGCAGTGATAGCTCAGTGGTTAAGGTACTGGACTAGTAAACAGAAGATTGCCGGTTCAAGCCCCACCACCACCAAGTTGCCACTGTTGGGTCCCTGAGCAAGGCCCTTAACCCTCAATTGCTCATTGTGTAAGTCACTTTGGATAAAAGCGTCTGCTAAATGCTGAAAATGTAAATGTGTATATGGGTACTCAAAACAATGTGTCGTGTCAATATATAGGTATATATAGTGTAGGTGTCAGTATAGTGCTTTAATACTGGTTTTACTGTTCAATCTGTATGAATGTTAATTAATGGTCCTTTTTATAGGACCTGAGTTCACCCGGGCTCGCACATGACAGTGCTGTTTCCCATTAGCGGGATTTACCTGCACTCGGTTACATAACACTGGACACCAGAGGTATGTGGTTTCCCATGGCTTGGCTAAATATTGATAGGAAATGTACAAGTGCAGCGCTTTATTTAGTCGCAGATGTTGCCGCGGGGGTTTGATGTGGTCGGAGTGACAAGTATCAGATGCTAGCCAGGCGACAGTGACTGAGGCACAGCAATGCACAGTTGTGTCTACGCGTGTATCTGTGTATCTGTTTGTGTGTACACGCGTGTGACTGGACTGGACTGGACTGGACGTTCTCTCAGGGTAATATTTGATCCTGGTTCATCCATGACATGCCAGATGCCAGTCATATCTTTCCAAAAATGTCTCACGAGAGAGAGATTCCATTCTTGATTTAGAGGTATGACTACGTCGAGGAGTAAATTCTCTGAGAAAGGTGAAGAGGTTAATGTATATGGGCCCGACTTACTACTTGATCAGTAATTTTCCTGGATGTCCTAGATGACAGCAACACCCTTGAGATCAGGCCCTCATCTGACCTTCTGTAAGTGGCACCACATGGTTATGTCACCAGGCCAGCCAGAATGCGTAATTCCCTTCTAGCGCTCTACAATAATGGCTTCAGTGATTAATTAATACGATATGAGATTGTCGCCTGCCAGTCTTTTTTTCCAATGTACTCTACGCTCCTTCTCATAAAGACCCAGTAAGCATGGGGCTGAGATCATGTCCTAGAGAGCGCTTTTCTTCAAAAATATTTTCTCCTAATGGCTGAACAAACAAGGCTGCATTTTGTCCGGCTAAGTTATCAGTAGCCAGGGCGATGGGACAGCTTGTTTTTACTGGAGAAGACAATGGGAAAGAGGAGGACGAAGCCGAGAAGGAAGGAATAAGGAAAGTCGGCGCGGTGGACGCACAGCGATCTGGGTTTCATTATGCCAACATGATTTATCACCGAAAGTTATTCAGTGTGACTTATCAGCCAATGAAGTGCTGTGGGAACCTCTGTTTCAGCCAATAGGAGCGTTCAAATTGTAATTCTGTACAAGTTACAAATAACAGAACCCTGTTTTCACTGGGATAAAAGAAATGTTTTGACTTTTATTTGTTGATTTTCTTTATACAAGCTGTTAGATTGTTAGTATGTAACACTGCATGGATGCAACCAAGGTCTTTGGGTCATAATGGGAGGGTTCTTCAAAAAGTTTCCTCACATTTTTCCCAGCATCTTCAGTACCAGCTGAGCTCTGTTTAAGTTTGTTTGTTTGTTTATTAGGATTTTAACGTCATGTTTTACACTTCGGTTACATTCATGACAGGAACGGTAGCGGCACGGTGGCTAAGTGGGTAGCACTGTCGCCTCACAGCAAGAAGGTCCTGGGTTCGATCGCCAGGCAGGGTGGTCTGGGTCTGCAAATACAAAATTGTCCAAGACTGTGTTTGATATACCAAAAATGTAAAACATGACGTTAAAATCCTAATAAACAAACAAACAAGATTCATCAGTTCACAAGGTTATATTGAACACAGTCATGGACAATTTTGTATCTCCAATTCACCTCACTTGCACGTCTTTGGACTCCACACAGAAAGGACCCGGACCGCCCCACCTGGGAATCGAACCCAGGACCATCTTGCTGTGAGGCGACAGTGCTACCCACTAAGTGTCACAGCCTTTCTGTGTATTGTTGTTGATCAGGAACTCCCTTTATTTCTAATAATAGATTCTTTCAGTGTTAGAAAGCACTGCTTTTATCTCAATGGCCTCCCCAGTCACCAGATCTAAATCCAATACAGAAATATTAGGATGTCCAAAAACAGAACATTCAAAACCTGAACGTGTAGCTGAAAAATCACGGTCTGGGTCCTTTCTGTGTGGAGTTTGCATGTTCTCCTCGTGTCCGCGTGGGTTTACTCCGGGAGCTCCGGTTTCCTCCTACTGTCCAAAGACATGCAAGTGAGGTGAATTGAAGATACTAAATTGTCCATGACTGTGTTTGATATAACCTTGTGTGAACTGATGAACCTTGTGTAATGAGTAACTACCGTTCCTGTCATGAATGTAACCAAAAGTGTAAAACATGACAATAAAATCCTAATAAACAAACAAACAAACAAGCTGAAAAATCTACAAACAGTCTGTCCAATATTAATGAAAACATCACAATAACAGTTCCAACACCATGCAGGATCCATGCCCTAAAGAACTAAAGCAAATGAATGTGTTCCTAATGAAGTAAATAATAAAATGGCTGCTTGGGGCTCAATCTAATGGGCGCTCTCAAACTAGCCCTATTTATATGGCCACAGGAAAGTCACCAGCTGAAGTCATTTATATTCCCTATAAATAAGAAAATGAAGTGCAATGAACTGTCGCTCCGGTTCATTTTGGCAGTTTTCATCTGCAGTTTCAGTTTTTGACGCGGATGACATGCGACGTGTGTAAATGAAAAGCATGTGTATCATGAGAACACGTGTGAGCTCACATGTTTAGGTTTTATTTTAACTTTGATCTACAATAAACTGTTCTGACGGCAAATACGTGCAACATTATAAATAGAGAGTTTAATCAGTGGGGCTTAAGCAAAGTGCAGAAAGTTGGAACAAAACTTACAAATACATTTAAAAATGTAATATTAGCACACTGATCATATAAATGACTTCCAGAGGCTAAAATATGGCTGATTCTGATAACATGGGCATTTAGACTTTCCAGATACTTTTTTTATTAAGCTGGGGTCAATGTGCAGGGTCAGCCACTGTACGGCACCCCTGGAGCTGAGTAAATGTATTTGTATATTCCTCTCTTAGTTCTGGCTCAGTCCCTCAATCACTCAAATTGGCTGCTGTTACTCCCATACTTAAAAAACCTGGACTTGACTCTAACATTATGAGTAACTTTCGGCCCATTTCCAATCTTCCATTTCTGTCGAAAATACTGGAACGTGTTGTTGCCTCACAGCTCAAAGATCACCTAAATTCCAATAATCTATTTGAATCATTTCAGTCTGGTTTCCGCCCCCAGCACAGCACTGAGTCAGCCCTCCTCAAAGTCACAAATGACCTTCTTCTTTCCTCAGACTCTGGACAAATTAATATTCTCGTCCTCCTTGATCTTACTGCAGCTTTTGACACCATTAATCACTCCATTCTTCTGTCCCGCCTTGAATCCTCTGTCAACATCACTGGTACTGCCCTTTTGTGGTTAAGGTCATATCTCGTAAACAGACAACAGTTTGTTAATATCAACAATTGTAGTTCTGCCATTGCTCCACTGTCCCAAGGCGTTCCCCAAGGCTCAGTGTTAGGTCCCCTTTTGTTTATTCTTTATATGCTCCCCCTTGGTGACATCATACGTCGGCATGGTTTACATTTCCACTGCTATGCTGATGATATTCAGCTTTACATCTCCTCCAAATCCATTAATACTGAACTTCACTCCACTCTGACAAATTGCATCACTGAAATGAAATTGTGGATGAAAGCTAATTTCCTCAAATTAAACTGTGAAAAATCTGATATGATCATCGTAGGTCCTACAACCCTGGCAAAAACCACAAAAAATTTTCAAATTACCATTGATAATGACACTTTGTCTCCGTCTTCTAACATCCGAAATCTTGGTGTAATTTTTGATAGCAACCTCTCTTTTGACCGCCATGTAAATCACATCACCAAAACTGCTTTCTTTCATCTAAAAAACATAGCACGTCTACGTCCATCACTCTCCTTTTCTGCCGCCGAAACCTTGATTCATGCTTTTATTACATCCAGAATTGATTATTGCAATAGCATCCTTTATGGTACATCTAACAAAATCCTAAAAAAACTTCAGTATATCCAGAATTCAGCTGCTCGCCTCCTTACTCATACTCGCTCCCGTGATCATATTACACCTCTTCTACAAAAACTTCATTGGCTTCCCGTTGCTCAACGCATTCAATTCAAAATTCTTCTATTCACTCACAAAGCTCTCCATAATCAGGCCCCATCCTACCTCACCGACCTGCTCCATCAGCACATTCCCTCCCGTAGCCTTCGCTCTTCTGAGGCTAACCTACTGTCCATACCCTCTAGGACCAAGCACCGGACCTGGGGTGACAGGGCCTTTTCCATAGCTGCTCCATCTTTATGGAATGCTCTCCCCAAACACCTACGAGATTGTCCTGACCTGTCCAAATTCAAGTCACTTCTCAAAACTCATCTATTCAAAATGGCATTTAACTTGTAACACGAAATAAATGCTTTTATTTTTGCTATTCTTTTTAATAGTTTTTATACTTAGATCACGACAGAAATGTGAAGTCCTAGATCCTAAAACTTGTAAAGTTTTCAGTTTCCTGATTGCATGTGAATCTGTCCTGTTTCTGTCTAATTTTAAGAAATTGTTCTATATTTGTTGTTCTCTCTCATAATTTAGCTAATTTTTAATGAACTGTCTTATGCTGCTCTCTTTGTTTTTATCTTAATTATTCTTGATGTTGATGTACTATTTTGATTTTGTACTATGATTTGTATGGTGTATGTACGTATTTGTTTTGATTATTTGTCTTATGTAAAGCGTCTTTGAGTATCTTGAAAAGCGCTATATAAATAAAATGTATTATTATTATTATTATTATAATGCTGGTCCCTGCTCCTGACTGGGGAGGATTAAGCTGCTCCACGCCCCCTCCGACACGTGCACAGCAATCGAACATCTTATCACCTACACTTGACGAGTGCAGTGCAGTACAGCACTGTGTACGGAGAGCCACACCCTCTTCCCATCTTCGTGCAGGCGCCACCAACCAGCCAGCAGAGGTCGTAATCGCACTAGTCTGAGAGAGAGTCCCCATCCGGCTTAATCCCGCCCCTATCTGAACAACAGGCCAATCGTTGTTCAAGTGGCCGCTCAGCCGACAAGGCAGAGCCGAGATTCGATACGATGTATTCGAGATCTTAGCTCTGGTGAACAGCGTGTGTTTTTACTGCTGCGCCACCTGAGCGGCTCTATTTTAAGATTTTAGGTTGCAAATTACAAAAAATGTAAGGGCATATTGTTCTACATTACAGTTCAGCACTGAACTCAGGTCCTTTAATTTAGTGGTGGTAAATTCGGTTCATGTGATCCAGTTCTATCTTTAATTAAACATCCACGTGGTATTGGAAATATCATTAAACTGTTATTTTACTGCCTTCCACATATCTCCTTCAAAACAAGTGTAAGACGTCATCAGGTTTGTAATGTAATATTGCACCTGGTTAGTGTTCAATGGCTTAAAAATAAGACTGTGTTGAAATTCCGGACACTGCTGGATTTATTGTTTCAGGGTAAAGTATGTGAGTGTAGGATAATGAGATTTTTATTGCCGTATTATGGTAATTATTTAACCATTCTCACATTATTATTGTTACACTTTGGGTCTTAGCCTGCATGAACAAATTTAAACCTATAATAATCAAATGGATCTCAGCAATATTAACAAACACAGCACAACAGTTACTTATCAACATGAATCAGTCCTCTTTACCCCCTTCATTCACACCCACCTGCTGGCTTTTCCTTAAGTTTGTTTTCACATGTACAGAGGGACAATTAGTACTCATTGTGTAGTAACTGCCACTTCCTGAACCACAAATCACAACTGTTCCCCTCAGAACAGAAAAGGTAGCATCGCACACCCCATCCTCCACCCAGGACATTTTTACTTTATTAGAGCTTAGCACGCAACCTTGACATGTGATTAGCTGTGGTGTATTTTAATGTTTACATTTTACAATCTAAAAGACTGTTATGGGGTTTCACAATATCAAGTATCAGAAACAGAATTAAATAAAAAAATATTTATTTATATTATTATAAGTATTGTTGTAGTTGAATTATTATTATTATTATTATTATTATTATTAACCAATTTTATTTTTATTGTAATTATATATCAGGAAGTTTTTGTATTGTATTTTGTTTTTACATTTTTTTAAATGTATTTGTGTCATTTTTCACACAAATTTCTCTTCATGCTGTTGAATATTATACAAGACCAACAGCTCCTTCTTGTAAAAATAATGAACAAAAAAATAATTATAATGACAATAATAATAATATAATAGGAATAAATATATAATAACAAATATATAATAATAATAATATAAATTATTTATTTATATTATTATTAGTATTGTTGTTGTTGTAATTATTATTATAATTAAGCAATTTTTTTACCATTTTTTAAATGTATTTTTCAGACAAATATCTCTTTGTTGAATATTATACATCAACAGCTCCTACTTGTAAAAATAATAAACAAACAATAATGATAATATTAATAATATCAAAAATATATAATAATAAATATATAATAATGATCATAATATTAATGATTTCTTTATATTATTATTATTAAGCAATTTTATTTTTATTTTTATTATATACTTGAAATAAAATAAACAAAAAATAATGATATTAATAATAATATAATAATGATAATAATATATAATAATAAATATAATATAATAATATAATAATAATAGTAATATCATTATTAAGAATTAATAATAATTATTAAATATTATCGTTAAGCAATTTTTTTTATATACTTGGTTTATGCTAATTTGCTAATTTACCAAGCAGTTTTTGTGTTGTATTTTTGTACACATTCCACAAGCCAAAACGCATACGACAGCTTGGTCACTGTGGCTGGGCAGTAAATTAAAACGGCGAGACGTGGTAAGTTTAGCTTTGACCATAATCACTGATCCCGCTGTGGGATACTCAGAAATGTCTCGTTCAGTATCCAGAGTGCTACATCTGTAACATGACATGGTTATAAGGCTGCACTTGCAAATTTATTACACATTTCTATTTTTAACAGCACAGGCATGCAAGTCCATCTAGGGCAAACGTACCTTTTCCCCCCTACTGTTATGTGTTATTAAAGCGCACTCTCAGCCTTCAAATTGGCTTTTTATCTGAGAGAGTCATTGTCTTGGCGGGAAATGTCCTGGCGCTGCAGTATTTTAACTATGAGTACATCCAGCCTTTGGTTCCCAGGGGCCCCAGCTTCCCCCTTGTTAATAGATGTAATCAGGGAAACAATTAGGTGCCATGGGAAATAGCAGACGGCCATCTATGGTATTTTAGAATGCCTTTATGTAGCATTGCTTGCTGCTGAGTGGACTATTAGCAAACCTAGATGGCTCTATTGGCATCATATCTTCTTATTTAATTAAAGATGGTCCGATCTTCCTTCATCATTTTGTCTAAACTAATAAAACACAAACAGTTATATGTAACTATTTTACCTATTTATTGTCAGTGAATTATTATTCCAAACACAAAAATCTCATCTCAGCTGTGAAGCATGATGGAGGAAGCATAATGGTTTCTTGCAGCCTTAAGGCCCAGACAATGAACTGGAATTTATTAAGTGTTTTACCAGAGAATATCAGGGCAGTATCACATCACTTAAAGCTTAATGGTAGTTTAATGATGCAAAGATAAGTATCCAAAACAGATTAAATTAGCAACAGAAGGGTTTAATAATAGAAAATATGAAAAATATTGGAAATCATTAAAATGTTTTGTATGCATTAATCTGTCCTGCTTAATATTAAATGAGCCTTAATATCAGCTACAGGGCAGCTAAATAAAGTTCTACTGGTTTAATCACTTTGTTCGTTTGAGTTTCAAGTCTTGAAAAGTACAACTTTGGAATGTTAATGTTTCTAGTTGTGTTAATGTTATTAATTAAATGAATACTCATTATTTAAAAATATATTTATTTATTTCATGTATTTATTTATTTATTTATTTATATATTTTTTATAAATATATGTTATTAATTAAATTAATATTCATTAATTAAAAATACATTTATTTATTCATTTATTTATTTATTTAATTATTTAATTATTTATTCAGTTATTTTTTCAAATAAATTTTTTTCATAGTATTAGTAATAGTAGTAGTAGTAATAATAATAATAATTATTATTATTATTATTATTATTATCAGTACTACTAGTGGTAGTAGTGTTTATTATTATTATTAATAATAATAATATTAATTATTTTTATTCTTAAAAGTAATAGTAGTTATAATAATAATTATTATTATTTTTATTTATTATTATTATTAGCAGTACTAGTAGTAGTACTAGTTATTATTATTATTATTATTATTAATATTATTAATTATTTTATTCATAGTAGTAGTAGTATTTATTATTATTGTTATTATTAATATTATTATTATTATGGAGTGCTTAACCCTGTCCAGGATATTTCTTGTGTTTTGTGCCCAGTGTTTACTGGTCAAACTGGACCCCTGTGACCCTGACCAGGTTAAAAAAATGTCCTTATTCATTTTACTTGCATGAATTTAAAATAAAATTGTTCCAATTGTGATGTATAAAGAAAGTTCTATTAATATATAATGCAGAGAAAGACAGAGATACATTGGTTTGCCACTTTTGTCTGTCTACAGTGAAAAACTTTGGGATGAACTGGAACGTCAACAGCAAGCCAGTGAGCACTTTAGTCCAACATGAGTGCCTCATTAATGTTTTAATCATTATAATAATAATTATTATTATTTTTATTTATTATTATTATTAGCAGTACTAGTAGTAGTACTAGTTATTATTATTATTATTATTATTAATATTATTAATTATTTTATTCATAGTAGTAGTAGTATTTATTATTATTGTTATTATTAATATTATTATTATTATGGAGTGCTTAACCCTGTCCAGGATATTTCTTGTGTTTTGTGCCCAGTGTTTACTGGTCAAACTGGACCCCTGTGACCCTGACCAGGTTAAAAAAATGTCCTTATTCATTTTACTTGCATGAATTTAAAATAAAATTGTTCCAATTGTGATGTATAAAGAAAGTTCTATTAATATATAATGCAGAGAAAGACAGAGATACATTGGTTTGCCACTTTTGTCTGTCTACAGTGAAAAACTTTGGGATGAACTGGAACGTCAACAGCAAGCCAGTGAGCACTTTAGTCCAACATGAGTGCCTCATTAATGTTTTAATCACCGTAGTGAAAGTTCTGGTACCATTTCCTGTTACCTGGATAGTTCCAAAATCTTTATAGGTATAATAAGCTTTGCTGCTAATTCAGCCAAATGCTGGCTTTGTTGCTAATAAAATATTTAGGTAAATACTTGTTACAGATTCAGTAAATGTATAGAATGTTCATTAAATATGCATTGTTTATTCTTCTTTTGATAAATAATTGTGTCATTGTGTTCTTTAAAAAACAAAAACAAGTGTGTTGTTAGCTTACATTAGCTAGCCTGCAACATGTAGCATTTGCAAGCATGTTAAACACATTCAGACAGTAATATTTTCAAGAATACTGTACAGCTGAAGTCAAACGTTTACTTTATGTTTATGAGCATCAGGTTCCCATTATAAACAGCACTAAACAAACTGGTAAAGCAGTTAAAATTTATAAAGCTTTACAAATTCAGTGCATCACTCCTGAGCTTTCCTCTCAGAATGCAGTGGTGGATTCAGGCTCTGATCCCGATCTCATACCTCATTAATTGTTTTAGCTTAGCCGCAGGTCTACACGATGAGTAGCTGTGGTCATTTTTGTACCACACACTCATCTCAATATCGACTGCTGCTGATGCAACTCGGCTGATGAAATAAGTCAAATTATTACCACATGCTGTCATTATTGGACATCATTTCACTATTTTAAAGCACAAAGCATTTTGTTGTTGCCCGGGTGGTACTTATTGGTACTTATTTTATGTCCTATATTTGTCCTGGTGCCAAAAAACTGATCAAAAGTGCAGCCAAGCTGTCGAGGAGCTAATGGTTTCTCCAGGAACTACCGGACTGACGTGACTAATAGAAACGTAAGTGGAATTCCTGTTCAGTTTGAAGGACATGCTTCCTGCCTCAAATCCTCTAGCTAGCGGTGTTGAAAAGCTTGGGAACACCGCACAGCAAGTAGCGTTTACAGGAAAACAAAGCTAGCTGCCATTCAAGGAGCCAGTGTGGAGAATAATGCTCTATAGTTATTTCATTATGTGTTTATAAATGCTGAGCAGACCCCGCTGACCTTAGTTTTGGATTTTAAGGGTTCATTGTTGGAGCAGGAATGCCAGGAGTTGGTAGTTACATGACCGACTAGTGTTTCATATCCTGTGTGAATGTTTCAGGCCTGAACCTTGACAATAAAAGAGCATTTTTATAGTTAAACACCACCATCCACCTGCCTTCTTTACAGCTATAACAGTATCCGCTAATTTGGAAAAGCTTTCTACATGGTTTTAAAGGGGGTTTGTGGGAAAAATGATTTTAAATGAACAGCCCTGGTTCACAATCGTCCTTCAAAATGTACCCAAACAGTGTTAAGTAGGATTAAGGTCAGTGGTCTGTGCTGGCCATTCATCTACACTCACTCACTTTCTTAACCGCTTATCCAATATACGTATATAGTATATGTAAATAAAGTTTTTATTACAAAAAGTTTTTAAACATCTCACTGTCACTGCTGGACTGAGAATAGTCCACCAACCAAAAACATCCAGCCAACAGCACCCCATGGGCGGCGTCCTGTGACCACTGATAAAGATCTCAAAGATGACCAACTCAAACAGCAGCAATAGATGGGCGATTGTCTCTGACTTTACATTTACAAGGTGAATCAATTAGGTAGGAGTGTCTAATAGAGTGGACAATGAGTGGACACGTTATTTATAAACTCCAGCAGCGCTGCTGTGTCTGATCCACTCATACCAGCACAACACACACTAACACACCACCACCATGTCATTGTCACTGCAGTGCTGAGAATGAGCCACCACCTAAATAATACCTGCTCTGTGGGGGTCCTGACCATTGAAAAACAGGGTGAAGGCAGGTAAAAAAAAGTATGTAGAGAAACAGATGGACTACAGTCAGCAATTGTTGAACTTCAAAGTGCTTCTATATGGTAAGTGAAGCTGATAAAATGGACAGTGAGTGTAGAAACAAGTTTTAATGTTATGGCTGATCGGTGTGTATATATATATATATATATATATACAGTATATGTCTACTGGTACGAATCGCCTGTACTGTTCATGAATGGCAGACTATGAGACTTGTCTGCTCTTTAAACTTTTTTGGGACATTCTATCAGATATAACTATGACTCAACTCACATTTAAAAAGCTCCAAACAAAGTACAGCGTTCAAATCCCATTGGCTTATCTCTGCTTTTATGAACTGAACGTGACGTTTTATGTATGATTTGATTAATGAGAACACCAGGCTTGGCGGGTGTTCAAGCCAGCAGTATGAAGTTACCACGTCAGCCTGTGAAGACTGTTTAATCTTGTGTACCCACACTTGTTATGCTTGGCAGAGTTTTACCCATGGTAAAGCCAAACTGTAGAACTGCATTTAAGTGGTGGTGTTCGTGTTTATACCACGGTGTAGAGAATTCAGGGCACAGCTATTAACACTGAGCATTACTTAAGTCTGAGTTTGACAGGTTTACAGTATATTTTTTATGTATTGGAGACCTCTGTGGTAGAAATATACAGTTTCCATAAGTGGTCATTTTCTGTGACGTGAGTAATTAAAGTGCAGACTTTTCTCAAGTTTAATTCTGATTTTATGAAAATACAATATACCAGGTTGAAAATATAAAACCCAAAATCAGAAAAAGTTGGGACAGCATGGAAAATGCAAATAGTAAAAAACACAGAGTTTCTTACATTTACTTTGACTTTTATTTAATTGAAGACAGGATGAACCTGAGATATTTCATGTTTTATCTGCTCACCTTCATTTCATTTATTAATAAACATCCATTCCTGCATTTCAGGCCTGCAACACATTCCAAAAAAAGTTGGGACAGTAAAGCATTTACCACTTTGTAATGTTGTCATTCCTTTTCACCACACTTAAAAGACGTTTTGGCTCTCAGCTCTGCCTGCCGGCTAGGCTGAGCAGCCACATGAACGATTGGCCTGTCGTTCAGATATGGGCGGGACTAAGCCGGATGGGGTCTCTCTCTAATGACTGGTGCAATTACGAATCTGCTGGCTGATTGATGGCGCCTTCACAGAGATGAGAAAAGAGTGCTCTCAGGGTGTGTCTCTCCGTACACAACGCTGAGCTGCACTGCACTTGTCAAAGTGTAGGTGATAAGATGCATACGGCATGCTGCCCACATGTCGGAGGGGGCATGGGTTAGCTTCGTTCTCCTCAATCAGAGCAGGGATCGGCATTGGTGGAGAGTAAGCACGACGCAATGGGGCAATTGGACGAGCTAAAAAGAGAGAAAAAGGGGACAGAGGATACAAAGTGATTTAGTGTTTCAGCTTTTATTTTGTCTCATTCTTCCTGCAACACGTCTTAAGATGTGCAACAGTACGGGGTCGTCGTTGCATTTTTCTTTTCAAAATTCTCCACACACTCTCTATTGGGGACAGGTCAGGACTGTGGGCAGGCCAGTCCAGTACCTGTACCCTCTTCTTCTGCAGCCATGCCTTTGTAATGTGTGCAGCATGTGGTTTTGCATCGTCTTGTTGAAAAATGCTGGACGTCCCTTGAAAAGATGACATCTTGAAGGCAGCACATGTTGCTCTAAGATCTCAATGTACTTTTCTGCATTAATGCTGTCATCAGAGAAGTGTGAATGACCTTTGCCAGGGGCACTGACACAGCCCCATACCATGACAGACCCTGGCTTTTGGACTTGTTGCTGATAACAGTCTGGATGATGCTTTTTGTTTTTGGTACAGAGCACACGGCGTCCATTTTTTCCAAAAAAAGACCTGTAATGCTGATGGAATGTAAGAAACACTGCATATTTATTTTATTTGCATTTTCCAGACTGTCCCAACTGTTTCTGATTTGGGGTTGTACAATTTATTCCTTGCTATCAATTATGATTGACTGCAGCTCAAGAGTAGTGGGTTAAGCTTTGGGCTATCAATCAAAAGATTGTTGGTTTGAGTCCAGGCTTTGCTATGCAGCCACTGGTGGGCTCCTGTCTGCTCCAGGGGTGGCTTACAATGGCTGACCCTGAGCCAGGGGCATAACTACCAGGGGGGCAGGTGCACTGGGGCCCATAGCAGGGGGAAGGCCTCCATGACATGAACTCAACCCCCCACCGCACTACTGCATTCGGACGTTCTGCAGTTAGTTAGATTTGTATATGAGACTCGCCGTATGGCCCCAGCATTGAACCCAATAGGTAGTTCGGGTGCTGGAGCTAGGCAGTCTAAAGTGTTGTAACACTCAGTGAAGTCCTGACTAAACAGTTAAAGTGAACTCTACCTTGTTGTGTGACGAGCAGCACGATAACAAAAGTAAAAACACGACAATATTTTCGTTAAGTAAAATATTACAATAACTTAAAGACAATGAAATATCAGAATACATGTAATCAAAATATACAGTGAGTGCACAGCAAGGGGTTTTGGGAATCTGTGTAACCTGCTTAACATTACTAGACCAATATACACAACCACCAATATATATATATATATACACGAAATTTGTTGAGGGGGCTGAAATTTTTTTTTGCACTGGGGCCCATGAGCTTCTAGTTACGCCACTGCCCTGCGCTCTGACCCCAGCTTTCAAACAAACTTGGATATGCAGAAAAACAATTTTATTGTACTGTATACATGTATATGTATACATGACAAATAAAGGCATTCTTATTATTATTATTATTATTCTGTGTACATATTAGTAGGACTAGGTTTCCTGCACTTATTAAAAAAGCAGTCAGGAAGAAACTGACACCATATGCTGACAGGAAATTCGTCTGAAGGGTCCAGATCCGATCTAAGACCCAACAGGAATGATTCTTCTATTCAACTGAAGCTTCTGGACTATAGTAATACTGAGCTCAGGACTCGAGTTTCTCCACACTGAACTCAAAAACCATGTCTATATGGGCTTCACTTTGTTCTGCTGGAACAGAAAACTCCTACAAACTGTTGGAAATATATCATTTATTTTATATAATAGATTTCATGCACCTACAGTGTATCACAAAAGTGAGTACACCCCTCACATTTCTGCAAATATTTCATTATATCTTTTCATGGGACAACACTATAGACATGAAACTTGGATATAATTTAGAGTAGTCAGTGTACAGCTTGTATAGCAGTGTAGATTTACTGTCTTCTGAAAATAACTCAACACACAGCCATTCATGTCTAAATAGCTGGCAACATAAGTGAGTACACCCCACAGTGAACATGTCCAAATTGTGCCCAAATGTGTCGTTGTCCCTCCCTGGTGTCATGTGTCAAGGTCCCAGGTGTAAATGGGGAGCAGGGCTGTTAAATTTGGTGTTTTGGGTACAATTCTCTCATACTGGCCACTGGATATTCAACATGGCACCTCATGGCAAAGAACTCTCTGAGGATGTAAGAAATAGAATTGTTGCTCTCCACAAAGATGGCCTGGGCTATAAGAAGATTGCTAACACCCTGAAACTGAGCTACAGCATGGTGGCCAAGGTCATACAGCGGTTTTCCAGGACAGGCTCCACTCGGAACAGGCTTCGCCAGGGTCGACCAAAGAAGTTGAGTCCACGTGTTCGGCGTCATATCCAGAGGTTGGCTTTAAAAAATAGACACATGAGTGCTGCCAGCTTTGCAGCAGAGGTTGAAGACGTGGGAGGTCAGCCTGTCAGTGCTCAGACCATACGCCGCACACTGCATCAACTCGGTCTGCATGGTCGTCATCCCAGAAGGAAGCTGACGCACAAGAAAGCCTGCAAACAGTTTGCTGAAGACAAGCAGTCCAAGAACATGGATTACTGGAATGCCCTGTGGTCTGACGAGACCAAGATAAACTTGTTTGGCTCAGATGGTGTCCAGCATGTGTGGCGGCGCCCTGGTGAGAAGTACCAAGACAACTGTATCTTGCCTACAGTCAAGCATGGTGGTGGTAGCATCATGGTCTTGGGCTGCATGAGTGTTGCTGGCACTGGGGAGCTGCAGTTCATTGAGGGAAACATGAATTCGAACATGTACTGTGACATTCTGAAACAGAGCATGATCCCCTTCCTTCGAAAACTGGGCCTCATGGCAGTTTTCCAACAGGATAACGACTCCAAACACAACCTCCAAGATCCAATTGAGCACCTGTGGCGCATCCTCAAGTGGAAGGTGGAGGAGTTCAAGGTGTCTAACATCCACCAGCTCTGTGATGTCATCATGGAGGAGTGGAAGAGGATTCCAGTAGCAACCTGTGCAGCTCTGGTGAATTCCATGCCCAGGAGGGTTAAGGCAGTGCTGGATAATAATGGTGGTCACACAAAATATTGACACTTTGGGCACAATTTGGACATGTTCACTGTGGGGTGTACTCACTTATGTTGCCAGTCATTTAGACATTAATGGCTGTGTGTTGAGTTATTTTCAGAAGACAGTAAATCTACACTGCTATACAAGCTGTACACTGACTACTCTAAGTTATATCCAAGTTTTAGTTCTATAGTGTTGTCCCATGAAAAGATATAATAAAATATTTGCAGAAATGTGAGGGGTGTACTCACTTTTGTGATACACTGTATTAGCTACAAGTCTCAATAATTCAGAGGGTTGAGTCATTGGGGTTATATGTCAAATTACAAGCACAAGCAATTATATCATTTTCTTTAAGTACTCAAATACAATTTTGACAGAAATAATATTTTCTCTGCAGTTATGCCGTCATCAAGCACTTTTTTTATTAGGTACATTCATCGATTATTTTTTAAGCTACACTACCATACAGATGAAGTACCCCATTCATCCAACCACCACTGACCAGATGTTTTCTGACTGCAATGACGCTTACATAATAATGGTACATAACATAATACTGTAATAGTGTGTTGTGCAGATAGGTGTACCTAATAAAGTGCTTAGTGAGTGAACAATGGGGTTCATCAATCTGAATCTGGCAGGACTTCATGTGGCTTTGCCCTCAGCCAAACATTTCAAAGTGTGTGGCTTATTTCTCACACAGTTCCACTTCTACTGAATGGCAGTGACATCTGTTTTAAAGTGTCTAGAACTCTCTGACTCCTCCTCGTACAGACAGTCGAGCAGGCTGTCATGTAAGTGGAGTTCAAAGCACCGTTTGGCTCAGCCTGTGCGTTCAGCTCAGTCGCCGGCCAACTCTTCGGTCAGAACATTCTCACTGGTTTTTGTGTGTGATGCATGGACAGTGGGAACATGGAGGTGAGGCACGTTCATCACGTTTACCAGGGATTATCAGAACGGAGATGTTCAGCAAACAGGGATTCATATGTACAGAAACACAGCAGTGCAGCCGGGGTGATACTTCACGAGTGAAAAGCTTATGGTAACACAAATTGGTGGCACAGTGGGTAGCGCTGTCGCCTCACAGCAAGAAGGACCTTGGTTCGATTCCCAGGTAGAGCAGCCCAGGTCCTTTCTGTCCTTTCCTGTGTAAACTTGGGTTTCCTCCGGGTGCTCCGGTTACTTTCTACAGTCCAAAGACATGCAGTCAGGTTAACTGCAGATACAAAATTACCATAGTTTTCTTCCTTTTATCCAGTGAATTGCTCCCATTGCGGTGGTAAAACAGACAATGAATGAATGAATGAACGAATAAACGAATGAATGAATAAACAAATAAACAAACACACGAATGGACAAAATAATACATAAATGAATGAATGAATGAACAAGCAAAGAAACAAATAAATAAACGAATTAACAAATGAACATATTAATAAATGAACGAATGAGCGAATGAACAAATGAATAAATGAACGAATGATTGAATAAATGAATGAATTAATTAATGAACAAATGAATTAATGAATTAAAGAATGAATGAATGAACAAATGAATAAACAAACGAATGAATGAATGAACGAACGAATGAACGAATGACCATATTTATAAATGACTGAATGAATGAACAAACGAATGAACGAATGACCATATTTATAAATGACTGAATGAACGAATGAACGAACGAATGAACATATTAATAAACAAACAAATGAAAGAATGAACAAATAAATGAACAAATGAAAGAATGAACGAATGAATGAATAAATACATGAATGAATGAACAAATGAATGAATGAATGAATGGATAAACAAATGAACGAACGAATAAATAAATAAACAAATGACTAAACGAATGAACAAATGAATGAATAAATAAGTGAACAAATGAATGAATTAACTGATGAATGAATGAATGAATGAATGAATGAATGAGAAAAGCAGCAGTTTCTCAAAAAATAAGTTGCAGGATGACCTGAAACCAGCAGAAACAACAGTTACACAAAGAACATCACGTATTAACCTACACCACATGCAAAGTCCTCTGCTTACACAGAATCACAGGTGTGTCTAAAATTTACCTGAAAGTACCAAATGTGCTGAATACTTGTTTTCCCCCACTGTAGATACAACATGGTGAACAATGTGTATAACATCTTCTACCCTCACACTCATCAGGTTTTCAGCTACAATGACAGACAGTTGCTACCTGTCATCAACTGTTCCCACCTGTACGTACAGCATGACAGATGAGCAATCAACATGCCATCATGCATAACTCCAGCGACCGTGTGTGGCTGGTTGGACTTCCAGAGTGAAGCACCATTTGGCTCTGTGAGGCTGACACAGAGGTCTGAACATGATCAATAATAAGTTCATTTTGCATGTCAGCACTGCGCCCCAGCTTAACCGGCAGAACCTTTTGTGAGGTCCAAAATGTTACATGCATCCAAAATGATATGGCACACCTCCAAGAAGTCTATTGGCTGTGACAGCTGCCAAGGACAAATGCCAAGTACTAAATACCTTTTTTAATAGACTTATTAAATACTTCTGTTTATACTTACTGTTAAGATTTGGACTCTAAAAGTAAATAAAAAGTGATATATAAATGAAATACAACCCTATCATTATTATTATTCATTTATTCATTGTCTTGTTTTATAATAATAATAATAATAATACATTTTATTTATATAGCGCTTTTCAAGATACTCAAAGACGCTTTACATAAGACAAATAATCAAAACAAATACGTACATACACCATACAAATCATAGTACAAAATCAAAATAGTACATCAACATCAAGAATAATTAAGATAAAAACAAAGAGAGCAGCATAAGACAGTTCATTAAAAATTAGCTAAATTATGAGAGAGAACAACAAATATAGAACAATTTCTTAAAATTAGACAGAAGCAGGACAGATTTACATGCAATCAGGAAACTGAAAACTTTACAAGTTTTAGGATCTAGGACTTCACATTTCTGTCGTGATCTAAGTATAAAAACTATTAAAAAGAATAGCAAAAATAAAAGCATTTATTTTGTGTTGTTACAAGTTAAATGCCACTCTGAATAGATGAGTTTTGAGAAGTGACTTGAATTTGGACAGGTCAGGACAATCTCGTAGGTGTTTGGGGAGAGCATTCCATAAAGATGGAGCAGCTATGGAAAAGGCCCTGTCACCCCAGGTCCGGTGCTTGGTCCTAGAGGGTATGGACAGTAGGTTAGCCTCAGAAGAGCGAAGGCTACGGGAGGGAATGTGCTGATGGAGCAGGTCGGTGAGGTAGGATGGGGCCTGATTATGGAGAGCTTTGTGAGTGAATAGAAGAATTTTGAATTGAATGCGTTGAGCAACGGGAAGCCAATGAAGTTTTTGTAGAACAGGTGTAATATGATCACGGGAGCGAGTATGAGTAAGGAGGCGAGCAGCTGAATTCTGGATATACTGAAGTTTTTTTAGGATTTTGTTAGATGTACCATAAAGGATGCTATTGCAATAATCAATTCTGGATGTAATAAAAGCATGAATCAAGGTTTCGGCGGCAGAAAAGGAGAGTGATGGACGTAGACGTGCTATGTTTTTTAGATGAAAGAAAGCAGTTTTGGTGATGTGATTTACATGGCGGTCAAAAGAGAGGTTGCTATCAAAAATTACACCAAGATTTCGGATGTTAGAAGACGGAGACAAAGTGTCATTATCAATGGTAATTTGAAAATTTTTTTTGGTTTTTGCCAGGGTTGTAGGACCTACGATGATCATATCTGATTTTTCACAGTTTAATTTGAGGAAATTAGCTTTCATCCACAATTTCATTTCAGTGATGCAATTTGTCAGAGTGGAGTGAAGTTCAGTATTAATGGATTTGGAGGAGATGTAAAGCTGAATATCATCAGCATAGCAGTGGAAATGTAAACCATGCCGACGTATGATGTCACCAAGGGGGAGCATATAAAGAATAAACAAAAGGGGACCTAACACTGAGCCTTGGGGAACGCCTTGGGACAGTGGAGCAATGGCAGAACTACAATTGTTGATATTAACAAACTGTTGTCTGTTTATGAGATATGACCTTAACCACAAAAGGGCAGTACCAGTGATGTTGACAGAGGATTCAAGGCGGGACAGAAGAATGGAGTGATTAATGGTGTCAAAAGCTGCAGTAAGATCAAGGAGGACGAGAATATTAATTTGTCCAGAGTCTGAGGAAAGAAGAAGGTCATTTGTGACTTTGAGGAGGGCTGACTCAGTGCTGTGCTGGGGGCGGAAACCAGACTGAAATGATTCAAATAGATTATTGGAATTTAGGTGATCTTTGAGCTGTGAGGCAACAACACGTTCCAGTATTTTCGACAGAAATGGAAGATTGGAAATGGGCCGAAAGTTACTCATAATGTTAGAGTCAAGTCCAGGTTTTTTAAGTATGGGAGTAACAGCAGCCAATTTGAGTGATTGAGGGACTGAGCCAGAACTAAGAGAGGAATTGATTATCTCTGTGATAAGTGATGAGATAACTGGAAAACAACCCTTAACAAGTTTTGATGGAGCAGGATCCAAAACACAAGTGGAGCTTCGCATCCCTGTTAAGATCTCAGATAGGTCCAAAAGAGACACAGGTGAGAACTGAGACAGAGGCTGGGTAATAAATTGAGATGAGATAGGCGGAGAAACAGAGATGACAGGGGAAACTGTCAGAAAATTGTGGATATTCTCAACTTTTGTTTGAAAAAATGAGAGGTAAGAGTTACACTTGTCAACTGTAAAGGAATTGGTAGTATTGTCAACTGGTTTGAGAAGTTTATTTATTGTGGAAAAGAGAGTCTTAGGATTTGTTGATCCAGCATGTATGAGTTCGGAATAGTAAGTGGATCGGGCTGCCGTAAGAGCGTCTTTGTAATGTTGAAGATAATCAGAATAAATCTGATAATGTACTGTTAGACCGGTTTTCTTATAAAGTCTTTCAAGCTGGCGTTTACGGGATTTCATTTGGTGAAGCTCAATTGTGTACCATGGTGCGGAATGACTAAATGAAACAAATTTGGTTCTCAAAGGAGCCAGCTCATCAAGACATGAGGCGAGTATGTCATTATAGTAATCGACAAGGTCAGATGAATTACTAGACAGTACAGGACAGACAGACATCTTTTTAACAAGAGAATCTGAGAAAGCAGAGGGAGAGATATATTGAAGATTCCTGAAGGATATTTTACGTTTAGCTCTAGTGATGGGCCTAGTGACCTCAATGTCCATGATGATTGTCAAATGATCAGAGACAGTAAGGTCATGGCTGGACGGCTGATGAACTAGGACACCAGTAGAGCAGACAAGGTCAAGAGTATGACCTTTTTTATGAGTTGGAAAATGTATATGTTGTGTGAAATTAAAACACTGTAACAATTCCAAAAATTCCCTGGCAAATTTACAGTTGTTGTCATCAATATGGATGTTAAAATCACCCATAAGCAGTACAGAGGATGAGAGGGCACTAAGCTGGGTTAAAAAATCTGAAAAATCAGAGAGAAAGGAAGCGTTTGGCTTTGGCGGACGATAAACTACAGCAGTGACCAGAGGAGTAGGCCCTGACAACTTGAAAGCCAGGTGTTCAAAAGAAAGAGCAGCAGGAAAAGACAAAGTGGTTATTTTAATATCATCCCTATAGACTGCAGCAACACCACCACCTCGCCCTTCCATACGAGGTTCATCAATATACGAGTATCCCATTGGCGTGGTCTGATTTAACGTAAAATAATCCAAGGGTTTATGCCAAGTTTCAGTGAGACAGAAAAAGTCTAGTTCACTGTCAGATATAAATTCACTGAGTACAGTACTTTTCGTGTTGAGTGAACGAACATTAAGCAATGCCATTTTCAAGTGGTATTGTTGTGTAGTTGGCTGTGAGGAACGAGGAAGAGAACGGAGATTTGCTAAGTCCACTCCGCGTTTCCCATCCCACTCCGTGGACAGCGTTGTCATGGAGACTACACCGCTACTGGTGTGCAAGGCAGCAGCGCTCTGATGACGTGTTTGCGGAGCGACAGTGCGCACGGCTGACCAGAAGGATGGAATAGCGTTACCGTTTCGAAGATAAACAAGCTTTCTCCGGGAGCCCCTGTGAATATAACGAGGCCGGCGAAGGAGTCCAAGCTGTTTGATGACTGAAATACACGATGGAGTAGTGCAGTTGTTGAACTTCCTCAGCTGGTCAACGGAATAGTTCAACATCGTGCCGATCCCAGGAAAACTCATCCACCGTTCACCACCGGCCGCAGACGCGATGTACAGTAGAAAGAACAAAAAGTATCAAAAGCACAAATAAAAGTATCAAAAGTAACATAAAAGAAATAGATCCACAAGGTGTGTAAAAAGATGAAAACGAAAAACGATAAAAATACAATAAAATACGGTAAAATACGGTAACGGTAGCGGCAGCCAAATGCGCCAGCGTCCACCATCACCATGGCAACAATGATCAATGTTTTACCACCTCTTTATGCTGGTCAGGGTCACGGTGGGTCTGATTCACTGGGTAAAAGGTAGGAAACACCCTGGACAGGTTGCCAGTCCATCACAGGGCACACACACACACACAACCATGGCAATTTTAATAGCACTTTGGACCTAAAGGAAACCCTTGTGGACATGGGTAGAACATACAAACTCTACACAGAAAGGACCTGAATTGCTCGACCTGGTAATCAAACCCAGGACCTTCTTGCTGTGAGGTGACAACCCTTCCCAATTTGAGCTGCCCTAAGTGTGTGTGTGTGTTTGTCCTGTGATGGACTGATAACCTGTCCGGGGTGTTTCCTTTCGCCAAAAAAATAAGACCCACCGCAAGACCTGGCCAGAATGAAGCGGTGGTAAAACAGACAATAAATTAATGAATTAAATCATTTTAAAACATCTGGATTACAATCATTAACATACATAAAAAGTAAATACATTTTAGAGCAAAGAATTCTTTTTAAATTTGTTATGAAAATTTTTTTTTTTAATATTAAATTGTGAATATATACATACAATCGATTTTGACATTTCAATCCATGTTCTCCCTGCCCTTTCAAAACTACTGTACATAACCATTAAGAAGCTTCGGGGATGTGGGTTTAATTCTTGTCTCCGGTTACTTTTAACATCTCCAGGTTCTTTAGTTTACCTTCACAAGGCATGCAGATAGAGGGACTGGCTAGTCTGAATTGAGTGAGTGTGTGGGTGGCTGAAGGTGTGATGTCCAAGATCTGAATCCAGCAGCACCCTGAATGAATAAATGGTCATTTATTTGCATTAAATTGTAAAGATTCTGATAGGAAAACCATCTTGTATAAGCTGTCTGGTTGACTCTAGAAACAACACTAATAATATGACACCTAAAATTAGTGTTTTTCTTTTACCACTATGATTTGCATTATGTTATGACTAATATAATCACTTCCAGATTGCTTGAAGGGAATTCTTGGACACGCTGAACTGCTGAAGAGATCAAGTCTAGACCCCAAGGACTACAGCAGTGTACACTGTTTATTTAACTTTAGTTTTGGGGGCAGCTATCATAAACCATATTGCAGTTCAGTCATCCTCTAAAAACTGACAAAAATTGCTAAAACTAGCAGAGAAGGTGTGAGATGGGTGTTTCCCTAAAAAAAACTTGCTTTATTGTATTTAATTTGTCGTCCCAAACTCAAATTTGTTTTCTTTTTTTGGAGTAATACTAAAAGGATAATGAGGACAGGGCCTCATATACATGATGTTCCCATTAATGTCACTGGTTGCTACTATGGATGTCATTTCATTGTAGTTTGCTCACTTGTGTATTAACCAGCAGGATGTGTGAGTACTGGCTGCTGACATTATTTTATAGGGTTGCTAAGTCATGTTGGAAAGGTGTAACAGGGCGGGTCACATGATAAAGCCTCCAAACCTGCAAGGTTGTAAGATATGAACCCAATGCAATACCCAATATACTTATCAAATGTAGAACAATACTGTGGCTAAAGAGGCACAAAGAAACAAACAAAACACAAGTGGCCAAAATAACGGAAACCAAAACCAACAAAAAACCTCGGCCCAAAGTGGAAAGGTAGAAAAAATAAACGTAATAAAAGTAGTTTAACAATAGAAGGGCATCAGAAAAGTAAATGTCAGAAAACTCAGGCCATCTGCTTACCCGACTGGGCCATTAGCGATAAACCCCAGGTGAAACACACGAGCAAAGAGGAAAGTAGGACAAATTTGTTTTAAAAAAAGGTAAAAAGTGAGTCACCAACATTGCCTGATTGAAGTAATCTGCACCTCCATGCCCCTTGCCGGCTATATTGACTTAGTTGGTGGCCTTGTCGGCCATAATGGCATGGTAGGCGGGCATGATTCTGTAAGCTGCACCCTTGCCTGTAAATCACACTAGCCCACTGTCTTTAAAATCTGGGGTTTAAATCTCAGTGGTGCTACCAACTGGTCGGGCATATCTACAGACATCACTGGCTATGTCTCTGGGGTGGAAGAACAGCCCAGTCTTTAGGAGGTGCACTTGTCAGTGCACTCTCAGTGATGGTCCCAAGCCCAAGAGACGTGGGATAATGGGGATTAGTGTGTGTGTGATCCCCTATGAAAAAATACAGATACGGATCCCCATATGAAAAAATATGGGCATCTGTACTGTTGAAGACGTCCATTCCAAGTTTCGAACTCCTTGGACGGCTGGCGACATATGGATGGGATGACCGGACTATATGGGTGGGGTCTTCAAAAGCTGTGTAAGGACCCTGATTGGCAGATAGAGAGGCACCTGTGCAGAGTGCATAGGTGAAAAAGGGTTCCGCTAAGGGCTGCGTGCAGGTCGGAGGAGGCGTGAGCAGCAATAAATAAAAAACTTATTATAAAAATAGAGGACCTTCATTCCTTCCTAGTTCAGGAGTAGAGGTCTTCAGCAGTAGAGGTGAACAGTGGTTGGGTAATTGGATACGACTAGATTGGGCTGAAAATTGGGGGGAATGCATAAATAAAGAATATAATAAACAAAAAATTTTAAGGTATGTCCCAATACTTCTGACCATATTACTGAGTTACTATTGTAGTGTCATATACATCCAATGCCAGGCAACATATGCTAAACATTTTCCCTTTTAAAAATAGATTTTCTGAACTGTTTTTATATTTTTAAATGGTTCAGAATGTATAGACGACGCATGTGGAAAGCATCAGCAATTCCGCTCTGCTGTTGGTTTAAACATGAGTGATAAATAGGCACTGCAAAAATAAAGCACTGGCACTAGAACAACACAGTGCAGTGGAAAGTTCCTGAAGTTGATATTTTTGACTAATGAGGTGAATGGAGAAAGAAACGAGTGCACACATCTTTGCTCCATTTCTTTGTTTTAGCTTCGTAAGCCCAGCTTTGGCTCCTCTTGTGAAAGCGGCCATGTCTCACTTTTAATTCTCATGTATTTTCATGACAAGAGTCCTGGCAGCTTATTTTATTAGTAGAACTGCGTCTCGGCATTTTCACTTGTTTGTCCCGTGATGCTCCTGGTGCTCTGAGGTATCTGCGGTTCTGCACGTACGCCATGGTCTGAACCATTTGTGGATTTTTAAACCAGACTGTGACGCTAGCCCACCAACTATCGGTGGGGCACCTTGTCCAGGGTGTTCCTGTCTTGCGGCTAGTGCACATGGCTGGTCGCCCACATGATCTTGGGGAAAACGATTCACTATACCAGTTACATTGTAACGAAAACATGATTCTTTAAACCAGCTGACCATCTTCTATTGCTTCAGTGTCCAGTTCCAAGACCTGTGTGCCCATTTTAATTGTTTTGAGCCACAGTAGCCCTTCTGTTGGTCCGTACCAGATGCCATAGCCTTTAATTCCCCTGCCATTGATGTGTCTTTTTTTTAATGCATTTTCTCCCCATTTTCCTCCCGATTTAGCACACTCAATTTTGTCTTCCGCTGCTGAGGGATACCAGACTGCATCCGAGGAGAGCACGTCACTGTACACACCTCCTCCAACACGTGCACAGCCCTCCTCTTCTCGCCCATGCATTCTGCACAGGCGTCTCTTCCGCCAATCAGGGTCCTTACACAGCGTATGAAGACCCACCCACCCACACATAGTCCGGCCCCCACCCTGCAGATACGGTGGCCAATTAGTATCTGCTGCAGGCACTGCCAATTGTGCCCGCTAGATGGCGCCCAGCCGACCAGTGGCAACACTCAGTTTCAAACAGATGAGTTCAGGAACTCGGTGCTGGTGTGCAAGCGGAATATCCCACTGCGCCACCTGTGCACTGCCATTGATGTGTCTTGACCACATTTAGTGGCTTGTCCAACCTCATGCCTGTAAGCACACTTGCTATTTCAGGGATGATTACACCCAGTCATCTTGCTATAGCAATTTGGTCCTGATCAAAGTCACTCAGGTCTTTATGTTGATCGTATCTTCTACATTCAAGACTACATTCACACGTGAAGTATGAGTAACTACCATTAGCCCAACATTTAATATTTCCCTGACTGTTAAATGCACAACTGTAAAAAACAAAACAAAATAGGCATTGTGATGCATTTTTGGGTGGTGGTCATAATGTTTTGGCTCATCACTCTCATTGTTTTTGTGTGTGTATATTCCAACAGAAAAGCAAAGATCAAGCAAACAGAATGTCTACCACATGCAAAATGTCTTCATAAAAATAATGATTCAAGCCATTTTCATAATTAATCCCATCTCAGAACATAGCTGATAGCTCAAATGTAAATACAGAAAAACGAAACTAGCTAATATGTAGATAATATAGCTAATATGTCTGAAATATATAAATTAATTTTGGACCCAGTAGAGTTTAAGAGGTTTAAAAAAGCCCAGATGTGAGCGAGAGGCAGATCCTACCAAGGTTACATCTGCAATTTGGAAACGCAAAACAAAATGAGGTAAGTGTAGCCGTCATGGCCAGTGATGGAAAGCAGGATTGGTTGGGTGATTTTGGATTTTGGTTTAGAGGACAAAGCCAAAGAATATCAGTGTCAGTGCTTCAATTTAGAGACTGTGAAATCCTAAACTTAAACTGTGGTAAACAAGAACACAGCTTAAACCAAGTGTAAACGGCCTCGTATGTAAGACAGACCTCTTCTCTTCTATTGAATGTAGATGGTAGAATATTTAAACATCATCAATCATCAGGCATGTATTAGAAGGGCTCAGAACGCTGACGTTAAGGAAAACGACACCAGCAACAACCAAATCCAAAAGTCTGAGTCCACTACAAAGGATTGTTTGTGTTCCACCATTTGTCAAGAACTAATATGGCTTTAAGTGTAATAAATGTGATATGTGGAGTGAAAACTGTCTCATGGCAGACACAAGCTTACAAGAAAGAGAGTAAGAAAGAACAAAGAAAGAAAGAAAGAAAGAAAGAAAGAAAGAAAGAAAGAAAGAAAGAAAGAAAGAAAGAAAGAAAGAAAGAAAGAAAGAAAGAAAGAGAAAGAAAACCACAACAGTTGCTAACAGGTGTAATAAATCAACATTATAAAGAAAATTTTATGCTTCCAGCAGTTTAGGGAAGGCCTCTTCCTGTTCCAGCATGACTGAGAAGGCTTCTAAATATAGCTATTGCAAACCATGACTTTTAAACCTCAGCAGCTCTGAGAAAAAAAAGAAAAGAAAGAAAGAATAAGAAGGAAAGAAAAAGTAAAGAAAGAAAAAGAAAAGAAAGAAAAATAGAAAGAAAAAAAGAAAGAATAAAATAAGAAAGAAAGAAAGAAAGAAAGAAAGAAAGAAAGAAAGAAAGAAAGAAAGAAAGAAAGAAAGAAGTGCCATGGCAGGCGCTAACCTTAAACAAAAGAAAGAAAAAAGAGAGAAGGAAAGGAAGAAAGAAACTAAGAAAGAATGAAACTTAAATTTTAGCATTTGTGTGTGTTTCAGCCATAACAGTTGCTAACAAGTGTAATAAATCAACAATATCAAGAAAATTAGACACTTCCAACTATTCAACAACAGTTTAGGGAGGGGCCTTTCCTGTTCCAACATGACTGACACGGCCTCTATATATAGCTGTTGCAAACCATGACTCTTGAACCTCAGCAGCTCTGCAGACAAACATTATTGTAGATACAACAGCGGGCAGAACCTGCCATAAATCTGTCATAACCTGTCATAAAGACAATATGATCAGTCAACTGGACTGTCATTTAATTGTTTATAATTGATCTATCATGAATTTAAAAGCTTATAGCTGGACCACAGTTTATTTTCATTTAACCCACATTCTAACACTACTTGAAGATGCAGGTGTGAAGGATTTATTTACTTAGATTTGTGTTTGTTTAAGTGTTAATTGTATGTGTGTGTATAGAAAAAGAGAAAGAGGTTTAGAAATTAATTTGTTAAAAATAAAAATAGACCTTTTTATTCAATATTTTGTAAAAGCCCATTTAGCAAAAAATGTTAGTAGTTGCCAGTCTTTGTTTCAAATTAAAGAATGCTAGGTCTTTAGTGTGTTGCTAATATACCCACACGTGTAGCTCCATAATTTAAACTGCAACATGTGGTCTCCAACTGAGTTCTGGACACAGCTCAAAGATAAAACTAATTAAAGCAAACAGGCCGCACCTGAGCACAATTTGGAGAGCCACAGCAAGGGGTCTGAATACAGAAAAAAGAGTTAAGTGTTTTTTATATCATAAAATTTTAAATATTTGAAAATAAAAATAAAATAAAATCCAGTGGGTCAGCCTCCTCCAGGTAACAATGGGCATGGGCCAGGAATAACCTAGACAGGGTGGTAATCCATCGCAGGGCTTCAGCTGTTCCTTCTCAGATTTAGTCAATCATGTCTTGATAGAGACCCAGCCGGCTGATAGCACTGCTACAAATTGTGGCTCCTAAGCCTCACGAGCCCCTAAATCCATGTTAGTTATGATGGCTACAGCTAACTTCTCTGTGCCCATATTTTAGGGCCAATCTAACTGCACTCATTACAACAAACATGGAACGATGCTCTTGTTGCCCAGGTCAGGACAAAAACCCAAACTTTCACCCTTTGATTAGTGAAAACTTGTCTTCATGAAAAGTGGTGGCTTTAAACCAATGATTTTACAAGTAATTTCTTTTGACATGTTAATAAATGCCAAGCAGATTGATTATAATCATTACAAGCATGCGGTTAGCTTCCAAAGGAGGACAAATATGTATCCGTCCAAGCATTGGGCCAGACTGCAGTCAGACAGACACCCGTCTGACTTTAGATCAATACTGATTACTTCAGGATTAATTGTTCTGCATTGCTATAAAAAGAATCACTATTTCCTGAGTCAGTCGATCTCACGTGATCCAAAAACAGATCACCATGAGAAAAATGCAACAAATCCGTCATTTCTAGTCCGTTTCAGCCGGCTGTCTTTTTCATCCCTGTATTTTTTTAGGTGACTGACATGAAGCCTTGTGGTGCTCAGGGCCATGCAGCCTCGACCTCTGCTTGTGTGGTTTTGCTCTCCCATGAGATGCTCTTTTTAAACATGAGGGTCTTCCTTCCCCACTCATTACCACATTCCCTTGTTCCTGTGGGGCCCAACAGATATTCGGAGCATGTTTGGACCAGTGTGAATGCAGGAGGATGAAAGGGGGGGGGAGCCATACCACCCACATATCAAATAAGCAATTCATGTTAAAGCAAGTTCTATGTAGTGTGACACTGTTTCGTTCCTGGAGAGTCGAGATCTGACGTTTCATCGATGGCCAAGTACAGAACAAGGTTATTCAGCCTGGAGGTGCTAATCTGCTGCGACCAAGTGCGGTCATTCTCTTTTTTTTCCTTGCGTACGTTGCAATCTTAGTTTTTTTTATCATTGTCATTGTGTCATATACACCAATCAGCCATAACATTAAAACCACCTCCTTGTTTCTACACTCACTGTCCATTTTATCAGCTCCACTTAACATATAGAAGAACTTTGTAGTTCTACAATTACTGACTGTAGTCCATCTCTTTCTCTGCATGCTTTCTTAGCCCCCTTTCATGCTGTTCTTCAATGGTCAGGACTCTCCCAGGACCACCACAGAGCAGGTATTATTTAGGTGGTGGATCATTCTCAGCACTGCAGTAACACTGACATGGTGGTGGTGTGTTAATGTGTGTTGTGCTGGTATGAGTGGATCAGACACAGCAGTGCTGATGAAGTTTTTAAACACCTTACTGTCACTGCTGGACTAAGAATAGTCCACCAACCAAAAATATCCAGCCAACAGCGCCCCGTGGGCAGCGTCCTGTGACCACTGATGAAGATCTTAAAGATGACCAACTCAAACAGCAGCAATAGATGAGCGATCGTATCTGACTTTACATCTACAAGGTGGACCAAGTAGGTAGGAGTGTCTTATAGAGTGGACAGTGAGTGGACACAGTAT